>NC_091558.1:2873038-2898038 GCF_042767895.1 Penaeus vannamei
TTCTCTAACATTCATTGCAGCGGTGTCATACACCCCTCCCCCCCCCCCAAGAGAGAGAGAGCGAGGGGGTGGGGGGAGGAGTGAGAGAGTAAAGGTGTAGGGGAAGGAAAGAGATAGAGACAAAAAATGAAAGAGAAAGAGAAATTGACAAAGTGGGAGAGAGAGAAAGCGAGAGCGAAGAGAAAGAGGAAAAGAGAAAAGAAGAGAAAGAGAGAGAGGGAGAGAGAAAGAGAAAAAAAGTGAGAGAAAGAGAGAGAGTGAGAGATAAAGAGAGAGAAAGATAAAAAGTGAGATAAAGAGAAAGAGAACGCTAGAGAGAGAAATAAAAAGAAGAGCGAGAAAAAGAGACGCCTCCACCTCGCCCTCCTACTCTACCTCTCCAACACTAAGCTTCCCCATGTAATATCTCCCCCATTAAAGTCCCCATTTGTACTGCCCTTTTTTCAAACACAGAAATTAGGTATTCGGGCCAAATGGGAGGGACTTTACCGGCGGACTTTTCACCGTGTTTGGTCGTATTTCCCGCGTTTCTCTTAGTACTGTCGTGTCCCCCTCACTCTCCTGATGGAAGCGTGCTGTACTTCAGTGAAATTATGGTCGCTGTAAAACTTTGGAGGCCATTTTGTCTTTTTTTTTTTTTTGGCGTTTATCGATTTCCTGAACCATGTGCCTATATATATATATATATATATATATATATATATATATATATATATATATATATATATATATATGTACATATATAGATACATTGACAGATAGATAGATATGCATATATTTGCAATTATATATATACATATATATATATATATATATATATATATATATATATATATATATATATATATATATATATATATGTGTGTGTGTGTGTGTGTGTGTGTGTGTGTGTGTGTGTGTGTGTGTGTGTGTGTGTGTGTGTGTGTGTGTGTGTATGTATGCATGTATGTATATGTGTTCGTTCGTGTGTGTGTGTGTGTGTGTGTGTGTGTGTTGTATGTGTTAATGTGTGTGTGTGTGTGTGTGTACGTGTTTGTGTGTGTGAATGTGTATGTTTGTGTATGTATGTATGTATATGTATGTATGTATGTGTACTTATGTATGCATACATGTGTATGCGTGTATGTATGTTGGTGCCTGTATGCATGCACAGGCATTTATTTTTATCCGCATACTTTTGGTATAATACCAATCACCCTCTTAAAATAACCCAATTCATTTTTTGTCAATTTCAAGGTTTTTTGTCTATTCCAGAGGTCCCTTCTGTTACGCACTTAATGGTATAACTTCCAGCGCCACACCTAGGGTAAAAGTGGTCTAAAATTCCCCCAAACTTTCCAACTTATATCACAAGGTGACTTAGGCCTTATAAACAAAAGAGTTTTTGGTATCATTGTTTGTCTTACGTTTCCTTTGCATACATTAAAAAGTGGTATTTGCTGCGGACACGTGTGTATCATTTCTATCATGGTAAAGTGAGAAAAAATATAGGTGTATAGTGTGCCAATAAGAGAAGAGCATGAGAGAGAGAGGGAGGGAGGGAGGGAGAGAGAGAGAGAGAGAGAGAGAGAGAGAGAGAGAGAGAGAGAGAGAAAGGGAGAGAGAGAGATAAAGGGTTATGGATTTTGACGGGAATGTGTCAGGAAATGGAATAGAGGGAGTCTTTGTGCTAATGCACTTTTGTACTGTATGAACAACAGTATTTTGCGTTGTTAACCCTTTCACTACGGTTAGGGTTGCCTAAGCTGAGGAAAATCATTCGGTATTAGCCACGATAGGTACTGAAAGTCTTTAAACAAGGGATGTTGTTTTTTTTTTTTTTTTAGCTAAGATGCATTACTTTATCGTTGGACGAAGAAAGTAGCGATGCAGATGGTCGTTGTGTATTTATTTGTCTGTCTGTCTGTCTTTTTGTTGTTTACCTCTCTGTCTCTGTCTCTGTCTTTGCCGTCTTTATTGTTGAAGGGTTTACCTCTGCTGAACAGAACAGTGTGGTACTAGAAAAAGCACAGATGAAAATCGCCACTGGACAAAGAGCTTAATTATCTGTTGAGACTTAGAAACTGCCATTTTAATGTTGGTAATTACAAGTGTAGCCTATCGACAAGAATACTATGAGCAATTCAGAGATGAAAGTTGGAAGTGAAACGTCAGACAGCAATTGGGAGCTACATGTTCAAACTGGAAGAACTGGAATGTTAGATATAATCATTGACCCAAATTAGACCATTAAATATCTTGGTCGTGGTTTTGAACTTTATTTCTTATTAATATTATTATTAATTATTATTAATATTATTAATATTATGACTGAACGAAAACTAGTGAATGATGGCTTCCCTAAGCGTGCATATGCAGTGTTCATTCAGGGTCCGAGGATCAAACCAACACCATCCATTGTCAAACAGATGAAGCACTAACACTTACTGAATATTGAGAATAGATTGTTGACCAGAACCAGGCCTGAGAAAAAGTCAGGAGGTCAAATAGTTCATAATATACGTGGCTAATGTATCTAAATGACGAAACGGTTAAGTGCAAACTGTCATTTAATATTCAATCAATCTGGCAGACTGTTATGCGGGGTTCAGATCACAGAAATAAAATTAATCCAGCTGTTCCCATCAAGACTAAATCGGGATGTGGAATTAAAGTGACCTACAGTCCATGGAAGTTAGTTACGAAAGATAACAGCCAAAGTCTTACGAGTTCTCTTTCTTTCTCTCTCTCTCTCTCTCTCTCTCTCTCTCTCTCTCTCTCTCTCTCTCTCTCTCTCTCTCTCTCTCTCTCTCTCTCTCTCTCTCCTCCCTCCCTCCCCTCTCTCTCTCTCTCTCTCTCTCTCTCTCTCTCTCTCTCTCTCTCTCTCTCTCTCTCTCTCTCTCTCTCTCTCTCTCTCTCACACACACACACACTTTAAGGAATAATCATAATTTAGAAGAAGTCCCTGGAAAGATTACATTCATTTCGTGTACTTTTCCTTGAGTGTTTTAATTCACAGAAGCTGAACTGCTATTTCGGAAGGTCCGGGGAGGTCTTTAAGGTCTTAATATGGTCAATAAAACAATATTTAAAGAAGGATTAGATTCCTTTCGTGTACTTTTCCTTGAGTTTCTATTTCACAGAATCTGAATTACTATTTAAGGTCTAGAAAGCTCTATAAGAAGGTTTAAGTATGGTCCACGAAACGATGTATTGAAAATGGTAATATTATTTACGAGTATTTCCCCTTGAGTTTGTGTTTCAGAAAGTAATTACTATTACAGAAAATCTATTTTCTAAAACACTGGTGCTGTCATTTGTAAATAGAATAAAACTGTCTAAATCGGTTTACTTATACTTATTTCGGAAATGACATTCTGTCTGGATGTTATTACAAGATAAGTATTAGGAAAAATGACAGATAATATCTCTCTCTCTCTCTCTCTCTCTCTCTCTCTCTCTCTCTCTCTCTCTCTCTCTCTCTCTCTCTCTCTCTCCTCCCTCCCTCACTCCCTCACTCCCTCTCTCTCTCTCTCTCACTCTCACTCTCATCCTCACCCTCTCTCTCTCTCTCTCTCTCTCTCTCTCTCTCTCTCTCTCTCTCTCTCTCTCTCTCTCTCTCTCTCTCTCTCTCTCACCCTCTCTCTCTCCCTCCCTCCCTCACTCCCTCACTCCCTCTCTCTCTCTCTCTCTCACTCTCACTCTCATCCTCACCTCTCTCTCTCTCTCTCTCTCTCTCTCTCTCTCTCTCTCTCTCTCCTCCCTCCCTCATTCCCTCACTCCCTCTCTCTCTCTCTCTCTCACTCTCACTCTCATCCTCCTCTCTCTTCTCTCTCTCACTCTCACTCTTACTCTCACTCTCACTCTCACTCTCACTCTCACTCTCACTCTCACTCTCTCTCTCTCTCACTTTAAGGAATAATCATAATTTAGAAGAAGTCCCTGGAAAGATTACATTAATTTCGTGTACTTTTTCTTGAGTGTTTTAATTCACAGAAGTGAGCTGCTATTTCGGAAGGTCCGGGGAGGTCTTCAAGGTCTTAATATGGTTAATAAAACGATATTTGAAGAAGGATTAGATTCCTTTCGTGTACTTTTCCTTGAGTTTCTATTTTTCAGAATCTGAATTATTATTTAAGGTCTAGCGAGCTCTATAAGAAGGTCTAAGTATGGTCCAGGAAACGATGTATTGAAAAGGGTAATATTATTTACGAGTATTTCCCCTTGAGTTTGTGTTTCAGAAGATAATAACTATTACAGAAGGTTTATCATTTTTTAAAACACTGGTGCTAAGTCATTTGTAAATAGAATAAAACTGTCTAAATCGGTTTACTTATACTTATTTCGGAAATGACATTCTGTCTGGATGTTATTACAGGCTAAGTATTAGGAAAAATTAGATAATATCTCTCTCAGTCTCTCTCTCTCTCCCTCTCTCTCTCTTTCTCTCTCTCTCTCTCTCTCTCTCTCTTTCTCTCTCTCTCTCTCTCTCTCTCTCTCCCTCTCTCCCTCTCTCCCTTTCTCCCTCTATCTCTCTCTCTCTCTCGCTTCCTACACATTTCTTTTTGGGAAATCAAGTTCAAAGACTAAATAAAACCATTTTGGCTCAGTTTTCTTCGCCATAATCCTCCACCACGGACCGGCAAATCTGCAGTTATATCTCATCTTACTGCATTGCCTCCTTGCGTAAGCTGTGAGCGAGTGACTCTAAACGTTACTCTATTAACATTTCGAGGAGGATTTTGAGGAGGAAATCTTGTTGAAATGGCAAGATAGTATTTTGTTTGAAGAGGAACTGCCGGGCGAGAGTTTTTTGGAGGAGCGGGACGGGGTGGGAGGGGTGTGGGGTGGGGGGGATGAGGGGGTGGGGGTGGGGGAGTGCGTTGCGTAAGATATAAGTGCACTTCATGACGATAAATTGACCGAGATGTTTGTGGAGAGACTTTCCACGGGGAAGTTTTCGAGAGATTATGCAGTTTACGCAGATTTATGGGGAAGAAAATCTCTTCGTTCGGTTTAGTTTAAATCATCCGTGTCATTGTGTACTTTGGAAAATCTTTTCTTACTTTTTTCTATCACTAGGGCTTAGAAATTCTCTCTCTCTCTCTCTCTCTCTCTCTCTCTCTCTCTCTCTCTCTCTCTCTCTCCCTCTCTCTCTCTCTCTCTCTCTCTCCCTCTCCCTCTCTCTCTCTCTCTCTCTCTAGGGCTTAGAAATTACCTAGAATTCTAATCTTAGTAAGTACTGATGAAAATATTTCAGTTATAATTAAGATTTTATATATTCTGATTTCCAAAAGGGTTCCCAACTCGTTCTTTTCTAATCACATTTAAACCTTTTCCATTCCTACCGCTTCTGTGTCTCGATCACCTTCGCCTTAATAACACCTATATTGTTCGCAAAGTTAATGATAACAAGGTTTTAAAGCCATACGGTCGAACCGCTAATGCACCGCAGTCACAAGAACGCACCTAAAGTTCCTTAAGGCCAAAAACATCCAATATTCTGCGCGAAAATGGTCTTAGTCGCGCCTCCTCTGAGATAACGACACGAAAATGGTCTTAGTCGCGCGTCCTCTGAGATAACGACACGAAAATGGTCTTAGTCGCGCGTCCTCTGAGATAACGACACGAAAATGGTCTTAGTCGCGCGTCCTCTGAGATAACGACACGAAAATGGTCTTAGTCGCGCCTCCTCTGAGATAACGACACGAAAATGGTCTTAGTCGCGCGTCCTCTGAGATAACGACACGAAAATGGTCTTAGTCGCGCCTCCTCTGAGATAACGACACGAAAATGGTCTTAGTCGCGCGTCCTCTGAGATAACGACACGAAAATGGTCTTAGTCGCGCGTCCTCTGAGATAACGACACGAAAATGGTCTTAGTCGCGCGTCCTCTGAGATAACGACACGAAAATGGTCTTAGTCGCGCGTCCTCTGAGATAACGACACGAAAATGGTCTTAGTCGCGCCTCCTCTGAGATAACGACACGAAAATGGTCTTAGTCGCGCGTCCTCTGAGATAACGACACGAAAATGGTCTTAGTCGCGCGTCCTCTGAGATAACGACACGAAAATGGTCTTAGTCGCGCCTCCTCTGAGATAACGACACGAAAATGGTCTTAGTCGCGCGTCCTCTGAGATAACGACACGAAAATGGTCTTAGTCGCGCGTCCTCTGAGATAACGACACGAAAATGGTCTTAGTCGCGCCTCCTCTGAGATAACGACACGAAAATGGTCTTAGTCGCGCGTCCTCTGAGATAACGACACGAAAATGGTCTTAGTCGCGCGTCCTCTGAGATAACGACACGAAAATGGTCTTAGTCGCGCCTCCTCTGAGATAACGACACGAAAATGGTCTTAGTCGCGTGTCCTCTGAGGCGACGAGGCGGAGGAGCGGGTCTCGGCAGCGCTGGAGGAGGGGCTGGGTCAGGCGAGGAGGGGGCGAAGGATTTTTTTTTTTTTTTTTTTTTTTTTTTTTGCTTTTTTCGTTTTTTCGTGTTTTTTTTTCGCTTGTTTTGGAGTTGGTTGCGCCTTGTTTTTTTCGCTTGTTTTGGAATTGTTTGTGCCTTGTTTTTTTCTCGCTTTTCTTTCGCTTGTTTTGGAGTTGTTTGCGCCTTGTTTTTTTTTCTCGCTTTTTTCGCTTGTTTTGGAGTTGTTTGCGCGAGGAGGGGGCGAAGGAGCTGCCCGTTTTACTTAGGCGAATGAAGGAGAGGAAAGGTTGATAAAAAAAAGATTATTTGAATATATATACAACCGAGCTCGTGTGTGTGTGTGTGTGTGTGTCTGTGTGTCTGTGCGTGCGTCTGTGCGTGTGCGTCTGTACGTGCGTGTGCGTGTGTTCATCCGTACATACCCACCCATACTTACACAATTCCCAATCCCGAACCGCTTGCCAAGGAAAGCCGAGAATAAAACGGCTTATGACGTAGTATTAGTATTAGTGTTTGTGTGTGCGTCTGTGTGTGTGTGCGTGTGCGTCTGTACGTGTGCGTATGTTCATCCGTACATACATACCCACCCATCCTCACACAAAATTCCCAACCACGAACCGCTTGCCAAGGAAAGCCGAGAATCAAGCGGCTGATGACTCATTTCCCGACAAGCGAAGCGAACGAAGCAATCGCAACCAAAGCAATCTGCCTCATGGAACACGGCGTCGCGAAAACCTTCTTTCTTGGCAAACTCAAGCCCGAACTTGGCCCAAGGCGGCGTCGGCCGGGGCTTGGCGGGAGTTGCTCCGGAGTTGGGGTTTAGGCGTTTTTTTTTTTTTTTTTTTTTTTTGGGGGGGGGGTCGTGTTTTTTTCGTTTGTTTTGGTGTTGTTTGGGCTTTCATTTTTTTTAGTTTTTGGTTTTTTTTTTCTCGCTCGTGTTGGTGGTGTTTGCCGCTTCTTTTATCTATTTTTTTTTTTTTCGTTTTTTTCTCTCGCTTGTTTTAGTGATGTTTGCCGCTTGCTTTTTTTTCTCGTGTTTTTTCACGCTTGTTTTGGTGTTGTTTGGACTTTCATTGTGATTTTTTTCTTTTTTTTTTCTTTTCTTTTTTTGCTGTTTGGGCTTTCATTTTTTTTGTTGTTGTTGTTGTTCTTTGCGTGTTTTTGGGCTTTCATCGTGATTTTTTCTTTCTTTCTTTCTTTCTTTCTTTGGGTGTTTGGGCTTTCATCGCTTTTTTTCGTTTTTATTTTTTCGTGTTTTGGGGCTTTCATCGTGATTTTTTTGTGTGTTTTTTCGTTTTTGTGTGTGAGTGTGTTGTTTGGGCTTTCATTGTATTTTTTTGCTTTTTTCGTGTTTTTTTGCTTGTTTTGTTGTTGTTTTGGCTTTCATTGTGTTTTTTTTTTTTTTGTGTGTGTGTTTTTCTCGCTTGTTTTAGTTTTTTTCGCTTGCTTTACATCTTTAGCTTATTTGCTTTATTGTTATTTTAACTCTTGCTTTATTTTTCCCCGTTTCTTTTGTTGTTTTCCTTTTTTCTTTTCTTTTCCTGCTTTTTTATGTTTTTTTTCTACTGCTTTTGTTTTCTTTTTTCGTTTGATTGAATTTATTTACACTTATTTTATTGCTTTCCGCTTGATTTATCCTGTTGCTTTCCCACTTGTTTTGTTGTTTTTCCGCTTGTTTTTTTCGCTTGTTTTCGTGGTTTGTCACGTTGTTTCTTCCTTGTTTTATTGTTTTTCTTTTCCTTTTCTGCCTCTCTCCCCTTCCTTACACAAATCTTCCAATCACGAACCGCTTGCCAAGGAAAGCCGAGAATCAAACGGCTTATGACTTAGTGTTAGTGTTTGTGTGTGCGTCTGTGTGTGCGTGTGCATGTACACGTTCGTGTACGTATGCATGTGCGTCTGTACGTGTGCGTGTGTTCATCCGTACATCCCCAGCCATCCTCACACAGAATTCCCAATCCCGAACCGCTTGCCAAGGAAAGCCGAGAACCAAGCGGCTGATGACTCATTTCCCGACAAGCGAAGCGAACGAAGCAATCGCAGCCAAAGCAATCTGCCTCATGGAACGCGGCGTCGCGAAAACCTTTTTTCTTGGCAAACTCAAGCCCGAACTTGGCCCAAGGCGGCGTCATCCGGGGCTTGGCGGGAGTTGCTCCGGAGTTGGGGTTTGAGGGGTTTTTTTTTTCGTGTTTTTTCGCTTGTTTTGGCGTTTTTGTGTGTGTGTGTGTATTTGTGTTGTTTGGGCTTCCATCAAGGAAATGGCATTCCTTGAATCATTCAGCTAACTGGTACCTTGATATAAAAGTCGTTGATAGTAGCAATTGCGTTTATCAGCCCTTTGGAAATATACAGTCACCTAGAGCCGTCAAAAGCATTCTTAAAGTGTTTTGTTAATCTAGTAGGACTTTTCTCAAATATAGAGGTAAAGACAGAGTATATAATTTTTCTTTATATTATCAAATTTTGTGTATTCATCAATCCAGTATTTCTTTTATTTAAAACTAATTGCTAAACCGAATCTTTGAAGCTTTGTAAATCAACCCCTATAGAGCTTTAAATCAATAATTCGGTACTTTAAAACAGTATTCCAGTTCTTTATATGATGCCCTTAATACTTTAAACTAGTATTTAGATACTTTAAGGCAATCCTTCTAATAGATTTGACTCTTTCAGTATTTGAAAACAACCCTTAAAATACTCTAAGCCAGTTTTTCTATACTATGAAGCAATCATCCCAACACTTCATGCTAATGATTAAATGTCTTAAACTGCTTCAGGATTTTAACGTAGGATTTAAGTACATTAAATGCAACAGTGCAAAAGTCAATTTAAAGTCCCAAATCCAGAATGACGTTGGAGACAAGTTTGTAAGTGAACAGCCATTCTCAAGGGTCGTGTTCTTAAGTGAACATACATTCTCAAGGGATGTGTTCTTAAGTGGATATACATTCTCAAGGGATGTGTTCTTAAGTGAACATACATTCACAAGGGGCGTGTTCTTAAGTGAACATACATTCTCAAGGGACGTGTACTTAAGTGAACATACATTCTCAAGGGACGTGTTCTTAAGTGAACATACATTCTCAAGGGACGTGTTCTTAAGTGGACATACATTCTCATACATTTTCAAGGTACATGTCCTTAAACGAATATGCATTGTCAAGAGACTTGTCCTTGGAGGAACATACATAGTCAAGGAACATTTCTTAAAGGAACATACATAGTCGAGGAACATTTCTTAAAGGAACATACATAGTCAAGGAACATTTCTTAAAGGAACACACATAGTCAAGGAACATTTCTTAAAGGAACATACATCCTCAAGGAACATTTCTTAAAGGAACATACATAGTCAAGGAACATTTCTTAAAGGAACATACATCCTCAAGGAACATTTCTTAAAGGAACATACATAGTCAAGGAACATACATAGTCAAGGAACATTTCTTAAAGGAACATACATCCTCAAGGAACATTTCTTAAAGGAACATACATAGTCAAGGAACATTTCTTAAAGGAACATACATCCTCAAGGAACATTTCTTAAAGGAACATACATAGTCAAGGAACATACATAGTCAAGGAACATTTCTTAAAGGAACATACATCCTCAAGGAACATTTCTTAAAGGAACATACATAGTCAAGGAACATTTCTTAAAGGAACATACATCCTCAAGGAACATTTCTTAAAGGAACATACATAGTCAAGGAACATACATAGTCAAGGAACATTTCTTAAAGGAACATACATCCTCAAGGAACATTTCTTAAAGGAACATACATAGTCAAGGAACATTTCTTAAAGGAACATACATCGTCAAGGAACATTTCTTAAAGGAACATACATAGTCGAGGAACATTTCTTAAAGGAACATACATCCTCAAGGAACATTTCTTAAAGGAACATACATAGTCAAAGAACATTTCTTAAAGGAACATACATCCTCAAGGAACATTTCTTAAAGGAACATACATCCTCAAGGAACATTTCTTAAAGGAACATACATAGTCAAGGAACATTTCTTAAAGGAACATACATCGTCAAGGAACATTTCTTAAAGGAACATACATAGTCAAGGAACATTTCTTAAAGGAACATACATCCTCAAGGAACATTTCTTAAAGGAACATACATAGTCAAGGAACATTTCTTAAAGGAACATACATCCTCAAGGAACATTTCTTAAAGGAACATACATAGTCAAGGAACATTTCTTAAAGGAACATACATCCTCAAGGAACATTTCTTAAAGGAACATACATAGTCAAGGAACATTTCTTAAAGGAACATACATCCTCAAGGAACATTTCTTAAAGGAACATACATAGTCAAAGAACATTTCTTAAAGGAACATACATCCTCAAGGAACATTTCTTAAAGGAACATACATAGTCAAGGAACATTTCTTAAAGGAACATACATCCTCAAGGAACATTTCTTAAAGGAACATACATAGTCAAGGAACATTTCTTAAAGGAACATACATCCTCAAGGAACATTTCTTAAAGGAACACACATCCTCAAGGAACATTTCTTAAAGGAACATACATCCTCAAGGAACATTTCTTAAAGGAACATACATAGTCAAGGAACATTTCTTAAAGGAACATACATCCTCAAGGAACATTTCTTAAAGGAACATACATCCTCAAGGAACATTTCTTAAAGGAACATACATAGTCAAGGAACATTTCTTAAAGGAACATACATCCTCAAGGAACATTTCTTAAAGGAACATACATAGTCAAGGAACATTTCTTAAAGGAACATACATCCTCAAGGAACATTTCTTAAAGGAACATACATAGTCGAGGAACATTTCTTAAAGGAACATACATCCTCAAGGAACATTTCTTAAAGGAACATACATAGTCAAGGAACATTTCTTAAAGGAACATACATAGTCGAGGAACATTTCTTAAAGGAACATACATAGTCAAGGAACATTTCTTAAAGGAACATACATAGTCAAGGAACATTTCTTAAAGGAACATACATCCTCAAGGAACATTTCTTAAAGGAACATACATAGTCAAGGAACATTTCTTAAAGGAACATACATAGTCAAAGAACATTTCTTAAAGGAACATACATCCTCAAGGAACATTTCTTAAAGGAACATACATAGTCAAAGAACATTTCTTAAAGGAACATACATCCTCAAGGAACATTTCTTAAAGGAACATACATAGTCAAGGAACATTTCTTAAAGGAACATACATCCTCAAAGAACATTTCTTAAAGGAACATACATCCTCAAGGAACATTTCTTAAAGGAACATACATCCTCAAGGAACATTTCTTAAAGGAACATACATATTCAAGGAACATTTCTTAAAGGAACATACATCCTCAAGGAACATTTCTTAAAGGAACATACATAGTCAAAGAACATTTCTTAAAGGAACATACATCCTCAAGGAACATTTCTTAAAGGAACATACATCCTCAAGGAACATTTCTTAAAGGAACATACATAGTCAAGGAACATTTCTTAAAGGAACATACATCCTCAAGGAACATTTCTTAAAGGAACATACATAGTCAAGGAACATTTCTTAAAGGAACATACATAGTCAAGGAACATTTCTTAAAGGAACATACATCCTCGAGGAACATTTCTTAAAGGAACACACATCCTCAAGGAACATTTCTTAAAGGAACACACATCCTCAAGGAACATTTCTTAAAGGAACATACATCCTCAAGGAACATTTCTTAAAGGAACATACATAGTCAAGGAACATTTCTTAAAGGAACATACATAGTCAAGGAACATTTCTTAAAGGAACATACATCCTCAAGGAACATTTCTTAAAGCAACATACATCCTCAAGGAACATTTCTTAAAGCAACATACATCCTCAAGGAACATTTCTTAAAGGAACACACATAGTCAAGGAACATTTCTTAAAGGAACATACATAGTCAAGGAACATTTCTTAAAGCAACACACATCCTCAAGGAACATTTCTTAAAGGAACATACATAGTCAAGGAACATTTCTTAAAAGAACATGCATAGTCAAGGAACATTTCTTAAAGGAACATACATCCTCAAGGAACATTTCTGAAAGGAACATACATAGTCAAGGAACATTTCTTAAAAGAACATGCATAGTCAAGGAACATTTCTTAAAGGAACATACATAGTCAAAGAACATTTCTTAAAGGAACATACATAGTCAAGGAACATTTCTTAAAGGAACATACATAGTCAAGGAACATTTCTTAAAGGAACATACATCCTCAAGGAACATTTCTTAAAGGAACATACATAGCCGAGGAACATTTCTTAAAGGAACATACATAGTCAAGGAACATTTCTTAAAGGAACACACATCCTCAAGGAACATTTCTTAAAAGAACATGCATAGTCAAGGAACATTTCTTAAAGGAACATACATAGTCAAGGAACATTTCTTAAAGGAACACACATCCTCAAGGAACATTTCTTAAAGGAACACACATCCTCAAGGAACATTTCTTAAAAGAACATGCATAGTCAAGGAACATTTCTTAAAGGAACATACATAGTCAAGGAACATTTCTTAAAGGAACACACATCCTCAAGGAACATTTCTTAAAGGAACACACATCCTCAAGGAACATTTCTTAAAAGAACATGCATAGTCAAGGAACATTTCTTAAAGGAACATACATAGTCAAGGAACATTTCTTAAAGGAACACACATAGTCAAGGAACATTTCTTAAAGGAACATACATAGTCAAGGAACATTTCTTAAAGGAACACACATCCTCAAGGAACATTTCTTAAAGGAACACACATCCTCAAGGAACATTTCTTAAAGGAACATACATCCTCAAGGAACATTTCTTAAAGGAACATACATCCTCGAGGAACATTTCTTAAAGGAACACACATCCTCAAGGAACATTTCTTAAAGGAACACACATCCTCAAGGAACATTTCTTAAAGGAACATACATCCTCAAGGAACATTTCTTAAAGGAACATACATAGTCAAGGAACATTTCTTAAAGGAACATACATAGTCAAGGAACATTTCTTAAAGGAACATACATCCTCAAGGAACATTTCTTAAAGGAACACACATCCTCAAGGAACATTTCTTAAAGCAACATACATCCTCAAGGAACATTTCTTAAAGCAACATACATAGTCAAGGGACATTTCTTAAAGGAACACACATAGTCAAGGAACATTTCTTAAAGGAACATACATCCTCAAGGAACATTTCTTAAAGGAACATACATCCTCAAGGAACATTTCTTAAAGGAACATACATAGTCAAGGAACATTTCTTAAAGGAACATACATAGTCAAGGAACATTTCTTAAAGGAACATACATAGTCGAGGAACAGTTCTTAAAGCAACATACATAGCCAAGGAACATTTCTTAAAGGAACATACATCCTCAAGGAACATTTCTTAAAGGAACATATATAGTCAAGGAACATTTCTTAAAGCAACATACATAGTCAAGGAACATTTCTTAAAGGAACATACATAGTCAAAGAACATTTCTTAAAGGAACATACATAGTCGAGGAACATTTCTTAAAGGAACATACATCCTCAAGGAACATTTCTTAAAGGAACATACATAGTCAAGGAACATTTCTAAAAGGAACATACATAGTCAAGGAACATTTCTTAAAGGAACACACATAGTCGAGGAACATTTCTTAAAGGAACATACATAGTCAAGGAACATTTCTTAAAGGAACATATATAGTCAAGGAACATTTCTTAAAGCAACACACATAGTCAAGGAACATTTCTTAAAGGAACATACATCCTTTAGGAACATTTCTTAAAGGAACATACATCCTCAAGGAACATTTCTTAAAGGAACATACATCCTCAAGGAACATTTCTTAAAGGAACATACATAGTCGAGGAACATTTCTTAAAGGAACATACATAGTCGAGGAACATTTCTTAAAGGAACATACATCCTCAAGGAACATTTCTTAAAGCAACATACATCCTCAAGGAACATTTCTTAAAGGAACATACATCCTCAAGGAACATTTCTTAAAGGAACATACATAGTCGAGGAACATTTCTTAAAGGAACATACATCCTCAAGGAACATTTCTTAAAGGAACATACATAGTCAAGGAACATTTCTTAAAGGAACATACATCCTCAAGGAACATTTCTTAAAGGAACATACATAGTCAAGGAACATTTCTTAAAGGAACATACATCCTCAAGGAACATTTCTTAAAGGAACATACATAGTCGAGGAACATTTCTTAAAGGAACATACATCCTCAAGGAACATTTCTTAAAGGAACACACATCCTCAAGGAACATTTCTTAAAGGAACATACATAGTCAAGGAACATTTCTTAAAGGAACATACATCCTCAAGGAACATTTCTTAAAGGAACATACATCCTCAAGGAACATTTCTTAAAGGAACATACATAGTCAAGGAACAGTTCTTAAAGGAACACACATAGTCAAGGAACATTTCTTAAAGGAACATACATAGTCAAGGAACATTTCTTAAAGGAACATACATATTCAAGGAACATTTCTTAAAGGAACATACATCCTCAAGGAACATTTCTTAAAGGAACATACATAGTCAAGGAACAGTTCTTAAAGGAACACACATAGTCAAGGAACATTTCTTAAAGGAACATACATAGTCAAGGAACATTTCTTAAAGGAACATACATAGTCAAGGAACATTTCTTAAAGGAACATACATAGTCGAGGAACATTTCTTAAAGGAACACACATAGTCAAGGAACATTTCTTAAAGGAACATACATAGTCAAGGAACATTTCTTAAAGGAACATACATATTCAAGGAACATTTCTTAAAGGAACATACATCCTCAAGGAACATTTCTTAAAGGAACATACATAGTCAAGGAACAGTTCTTAAAGGAACACACATAGTCAAGGAACATTTCTTAAAGGAACATACATAGTCAAGGAACATTTCTTAAAGGAACATACATCCTCAAGGAACATTTCTTAAAGGAACATACATAGTCAAGGAACAGTTCTTAAAGGAACACACATAGTCAAGGAACATTTCTTAAAGGAACATACATAGTCAAGGAGCATTTCTTAAAGGAACATACATAGTCAAGGAACATTTCTGAAAGGAACATACATAGTCAAGGAACATTTCTTAAAGGAACATACATAGTCAAGGAACATTTCTTAAAGCAACATACATAGTCAAGGAACATTTCTTAAAGGAACATACATATTCAAGGAACATTTCTTAAAGCAACATACATCCTCAAGGAACATTTCTTAAAGGAACATACATCCTCAAGGAACATTTCTTAAAGGAACACACATAGCCAAGGAACATTTCTTAAAGCAACATACATAGTCAAGGAACATTTCTTAAAGGAACATACATAGTCAAGGAACATTTCTTAAAGGAACATACATATTCAAGGAACATTTCTTAAAGCAACATACATCCTCAAGGAACATTTCTTAAAGGAACATACATCCTCAAGGAACATTTCTTAAAGGAACACACATAGCCAAGGAACATTTCTTAAAGCAACATACATCCTCAAGGAACATTTCTTAAAGGAACATACATAGTCAAGGAACATTTCTTAAAGGAACATACATAGTCAAGGAACATTTCTTAAAGGAACATACATAGTCCAGGAACATTTCTTAAAGGAACATACATAGTCAAGGAACATTTCTTAAAGGAACATACATCCTCAAGGAACATTTCTTAAAGCAACACACATCCTCAAGGAACATTTCTTAAAGGAACACATAGTCAAGGAACATTTCTGAAAGGAACATACATAGTCAAGGAACATTTCTTAAAGCAACATACATAGTCAAGGAACATTTCTTAAAGCAACATACATAGTCAAGGAACATTTCTGAAAGGAACATACATAGTCAAGGAACATTTCTGAAAGGAACATACATAGTCAAGGAACATTTCTTAAAGCAACATACATAGTCAAGGAACATTTCTTAAAGGAACATACATCCTCAAGGAACATTTCTTAAAGGAACACACATAGTCAAGGAACATTTCTTAAAGGAACATACATAGTCAAGGAACATTTCTTAAAGGAACATACATCCTCAAGGAACATTTCTTAAAGGAACATACATCCTCAAGGAACATTTCTTAAAGGAACATACATAGTCAAGGAACATTTCTTAAAGGAACATACATAGTCAAGGAACATTTCTTAAAGCAACATACATAGTCAAGGAACATTTCTTAAAGGAACATACATAGTCAAGGAACATTTCTTAAAGGAACACACATCCTCAAGGAACATTTCTTAAAGGAACACACATCCTCAAGGAACATTTCTTAAAGGAACACACATCCTCAAGGAACATTTCTTAAAGGAACACACATAGTCAAGGAACATTTCTTAAAGGAACACACATCCTCAAGGAACATTTCTTAAAGGAACACACATCCTCAAGGAACATTTCTTAAAGGAACATACATAGTCAAGGAACATTTCTTAAAGGAACACACATCCTCAAGGAACATTTCTTAAAGGAACACACATCCTCAAGGAACATTTCTTAAAGGAACACACATCCTCAAGGAACATTTCTTAAAGGAACACACATAGTCAAGGAACATTTCTTAAAGGAACACACATAGTCAAGGAACATTTCTTAAAGGAACATACATAGTCAAGGAACATTTCTTAAAGGAACATACATAGTCAAGGAACATTTCTTAAAGGAACACACATAGTCAAGGAACATTTCTTAAAGGAACATGCATAGTCAAGGAACATTTCTTAAAGGAACATACATAGTCAAGGAACATTTCTTAAAGGAACACACATAGTCAAGGAACATTTCTTAAAGGAACACACATAGTCAAGGAACATTTCTTAAAGGAACATACATAGTCAAGGAACATTTCTTAAAGGAACATACATAGTCAAGGAACATTTCTTAAAGGAACACACATAGTCAAGGAACATTTCTTAAAGGAACACACATAGTCAAGGAACAGTTCTTAAAGGAACATACATCCTCAAGGAACATTTCTTAAAAGAACATACATCCTCAAGGAACATTTCTTAAAGGAACATACATAGTCAAGGAACATTTCTTAAAGGAACATACATCCTCAAGGAACATTTCTTAAAAGAACATACATCCTCAAGGAACATTTCTTAAAGGAACATACATAGTCAAGGAACATTTCTTAAAGGAACATACATCCTCAAGGAACATTTCTTAAAGGAACATGCATCCTCAAGGAACATTTCTTAAAGCAACATACATCCTCAAGGAACATTTCTTAAAGGAACATACATAGTCAAGGAACATTTCTTAAAGGAACATACATAGTCAAGGAACATTTCTTAAAGGAACACACATAGTCAAGGAACATTTCTTAAAGGAACACACATAGTCAAGGAACATTTCTTAAAGGAACATACATAGTCAAGGAACATTTCTTAAAGGAACATACATAGTCAAGGAACATTTCTTAAAGGAACATACATAGTCAAGGAACATTTCTTAAAGGAACACACATAGTCAAGGAACAGTTCTTAAAGGAACATACATAGTCAAGGAACATTTCTTAAAGGAACATACATAGTCAAGGAACATTTCTTAAAGGAACATACATAGTCAAGGAACATTTCTTAAAGGAACATACATCCTCAAGGAACATTTCTTAAAAGAACATACATCCTCAAGGAACATTTCTTAAAGGAACATGCATCCTCAAGGAACATTTCTTAAAGCAACATACATCCTCAAGGAACATTTCTTAAAGGAACATACATAGTCAAGGAACATTTCTTAAAGGAACATACATAGTCAAGGAACATTTCTTAAAGGAACATACATAGTCAAGGAACATTTCTTAAAGGAACATACATAGTCAAGGAACATTTCTTAAAGGAACATACATCCTCAAGGAACATTTCTTAAAGGAACATGCATCCTCAAGGAACATTTCTTAAAGGAACATACATAGTCAAGGAACATTTCTTAAAGGAACATACATAGTCAAGGAACATTTCTTAAAGGAACATACATCCTCAAGGAACATTTCTTAAAGGAACATACATAGTCAAGGAACATTTCGTAAAGGAACATACATAGTCAAGGAACATTTCTTAAAGGAACATACATAGTCAAGGAACATTTCTTAAAAGAACACACATAGTCAAGGAACATTTCTTAAAGGAACACACATAGTCAAGGAACATTTCTTAAAAGAACACACATAGTCAAGGAACATTTCTTAAAGGAACACACATAGTCAAGGAACATTTCTTAAAAGAACACACATAGTCAAGGAACATTTCTTAAAAGAACACACATAGTCAAGGAACATTTCTTAAAGGAACACACATAGTCAAGGAACATTTCTTAAAAGAACACACATAGTCAAGGAACATTTCTTAAAGGAACACACATAGTCAAGGAACATTTCTTAAAAGAACACACATAGTCAAGGAACATTTCTTAAAAGAACACACATAGTCAAGGAACATTTCTTAAAGGAACACACATAGTCAAGGAACATTTCTTAAAAGAACACACATAGTCAAGGAACATTTCTTAAAAGAACACACATAGTCAAGGAACATTTCTTAAAGGAACACACATAGTCAAGGAACATTTCTTAAAAGAACACACATAGTCAAGGAACATTTCTTAAAGGAACATACATAGTCAAGGAACATTTCTTAAAAGAACACACATAGTCAAGGAACATTTCTTAAAGGAACATACATAGTCAAGGAACATTTCTTAAAGGAACATATATAGTCAAGGAACATTTCTTAAAGGAACATACATAGTCAAGGAATATTTCTTAAAGGAACATACATAGTCAAGGAACATTTCTTAAAAGAACACACATAGTCAAGGAACATTTCTTAAAGCAACATACATAGTCAAGGAACATTTCTTAAAGGAACATACATAGTCAAGGAACATTTCTTAAAGCAACACACATCCTCAAGGAACATTTCTTAAAGGAACATACATCCTCAAGGAACATTTCTTAAAGGAACATACATAGTCAAGGAACATTTCTTAAAGGAACACACATAGTCAAGGAACAGTTCTTAAAGGAACATACATAGCCAAGGAACATTTCTTAAAGGAACATACATAGCCAAGGAACATTTCTTAAAGGAACATACATAGTCAAGGAACATTTCTTAAAGGAACATACATAGTCAAGGAACATTTCTTAAAGGAACATACATCCTCAAGGAACATTTCTTAAAGGAACATACATCCTCAAGGAACATTTCTTAAAGGAACATACATCCTCAAGGAACATTTCTTAAAGGAACATACATCCTCAAGGAACATTTCTTAAAGGAACATACATAGTCAAGGAACATTTCTTAAAGGAACATACATAGTCAAGGAACATTTCTTAAAGGAACATACATCCTCAAGGAACATTTCTTAAAGGAACATACATCCTCAAGGAACATTTCTTAAAGGAACATACATAGTCAAGGAACATTTCTTAAAGGAACATACATCCTCAAGGAACATTTCTTAAAGGAACATACATAGTCAAGGAACATTTCTTAAAGGAACATACATCCTCAAGGAACATTTCTTAAAGGAACATACATAGTCAAGGAACATTTCTTAAAGCAACATACATCCTCAAGGAACATTTCTTAAAGGAACATACATCCTCAAGGAACATTTCTTAAAGGAACATACATCCTCAAGGAACATTTCTTAAAGGAACATACATCCTCAAGGAACATTTCTTAAAGGAACATACATCCTCAAGGAACATTTCTTAAAGGAACATACATCCTCAAGGAACATTTCTTAAAGGAACATACATCCTCAAGGAACATTTCTTAAAGGAACATACATCCTCAAGGAACATTTCTTAAAGGAACATACATAGTCAAGGAACATTTCTTAAAGGAACATACATAGTCAAGGAACATTTCTTAAAGGAACATACATAGTCAAGGAACATTTCTTAAAGGAACATACATAGTCAAGGAACATTTCTTAAAGGAACATACATCCTCAAGGAACATTTCTTAAAGGAACATACATCCTCAAGGAACATTTCTTAAAGGAACATACATCCTCAAGGAACATTTCTTAAAGGAACATACATCCTCAAGGAACATTTCTTAAAGGAACATACATCCTCAAGGAACATTTCTTAAAGGAACATACATAGTCAAGGAACATTTCTTAAAGCAACATACATCCTCAAGGAACATTTCTTAAAGGAACATACATCCTCAAGGAACATTTCTTAAAGGAACATACATCCTCAAGGAACATTTCTTAAAGGAACATACATCCTCAAGGAACATTTCTTAAAGGAACATACATCCTCAAGGAACATTTCTTAAAGGAACATACATCCTCAAGGAACATTTCTTAAAGGAACATACATCCTCAAGGAACATTTCTTAAAGGAACATACATAGTCAAGGAACATTTCTTAAAGGAACATACATAGTCAAGGAACATTTCTTAAAGGAACATACATAGTCAAGGAACATTTCTTAAAGGAACATACATCCTCAAGGAACATTTCTAAAAGGAACATACATAGTCAAGGAAAAGTTCTTAAAGCAACATACACCCTCAAGGAAGAAAGGCTGGCTGGTTCTCTTCCGCTCCAACTTTGACCCCAACATGCACACTTCAACATGCCAATCCTCACAGCTGATTCGAAGGAGAGGAACAGACCCTCCGTGAACCAGGAACCTTCCACTTCGCCACGTCTCCTTCGCTATAAACCCTCGCTGGGCCCTAATCGATACGGGAAATGGCCCTGCGTTGTACCCCTAATGATGACATTAAACCCGGAATGGGGAAATGCCTCAAGTTATTTTCTAACAAAGGCGAGGTGGGATTCTAAATACCCGACGTGACAAAGCCGAGAGAGGGACATGTCATACCCTTGTCAAGTGTCCAGGACTACAAGATATCTGTCATGTCGGGATGCCCGTTTTGTTTAGATATTCGCGTTTCATTAACTATGGAATGTGCAATAAACATTAAATGGCGGATATTTGTGTCGAGTTCTGAGTGTCATCTATCATATGGTGACATTTTTTTTCAGTTGCAAAACACCATCTGTTTTGTCGTAATCATTTTGCAATATGATAGGCAGATCAAGAGACATAATTACATATGCTAATTGTTAGAATATTTGCCTTGTTATTTCAGGCTAATGATGATATATAGGTCTGGTTTTATATTAGAGTCAGATAATAGGTGAAAGAATGATGTATAGTGCAAAAGGGAGTGATACAGACGAAAAAATGTGGAGTGGGAAAGAGAGAGAAAGAGTGGGAGAGAGAGAAAGAGAGAAAAGGAGAGAGGGGGGGGGGATTTTCTTTTCCTTTCGTTTCTCTTCACTTTCTTTTTCTTTCATTCTTTCTTTTATCCTCTTTCCCTTTTCCCAAAGGGAGCCTGGTGAAATATAGGAAAGTATTTTTCCCCCTAGATTAATAGACTATTTCATTTCTATCGTAATTATTTGACATGTTTTCTTTTCTCTTCTTTTATTTCACTTCATTTCTTTCCTTCCCTCCTTTATCCTCCTTTTTCATCTCCATAACTGTAAGACATTATAAGTGATCTTCATCTTTCCCAGAATTGTTATCATTATTTAATTAAACATATTTTTGTAGCGATAACTCAAGTTATTTCTTTGTTTCTTTATTTTGTTTTCTCTTTCTCTCTCTTCTTCGGTCCTTGCTTCATTTCTTCCTTCCTTATTTACTTATTTACTTATCTACTTCCTTACTCCCTTCTTTCCTTCTTTCATTTTATCATTCATTCCTTACTTATTTACATCCTTTCTCCATTTTATCTTCATAATTCTAAAACATTATCAGCTTTCTTAGACTCACATCTCGTTTCATTTATATAATTAAACATATAAACATTTAAACTTTTAAACATTTAAACTTTTAAACATTTAAACTTTTAACATTTAAACTTTTAAACATTTAAACTTTTAAACATTTAAACTTTTAACATTTAAACTTTTAAACATTTAAACTTTTAAACATTTAAACACTCCTTTCTCTCGCGATTTACTCTCCTCTTCGCCACACAATATATTTCAGATTTCATCTTTAATTCTGCCTATCAAGTTATTCAGAAACTGAAACTCTTTTTTTATATATATCCTATATCCAATTTCCAATCCGGGTTCATAAAAGCGATCAAGATTGCTTTTTTTTATCTACTCGTAGATTGTCTAGAGTTCAAAGGGTTTTCCGAAGACTGATTTCATATCCTTAAGGAACACGCACGTTCGCAAATACGTATGCTTACGTGTACGCGTACATACAGTTACACACATACACACACACACACACTCACACACACGCACGCACGCACGCACACACACACACACACACACACACACACACACACACATATATATATATATATATATATATATATATATATATATATATATATATATATATATATATATATATATATATGTATATACACACACACACACACACACACACACACACACACACATATATATATATATATATATATATATATATATATATATATATATATATATATATATATATATATATATACACACACATATATGTAAACACATACAGATACATCTACTTATACACGTACAGTTGAATACATACACATAAACACATGCACAAACACGTACTTGTACATGTACTTATTCACTTATACATTCATATACACACGTTCACTACATACAGATACACACGTTCACATACACATGCATACACATGTAGCCACGCATCATATATATTTCAGAATTTCCTGTGCTATGTTATGTTGTTCGTAAATTCTCCAATTCATGTTGATATTCCTATTTACTATTTACTGTTTATAAACTATTTACCTTTTCTCTCTTTCTCCCTCTTTCTCTCTCTTTCTTCTCTTTCTCCCTCTTCCTCTCTCTTTCTTCTTTCTCTCTCTCCCACTCTTTCACATTCTTTCGTCTGTATCACTCCCTTTTGCACTGTACATCATTTTCTTACCTATTATTTACCTATTTACCTATTTACCTATTTATTTATTAGCTCATTAGTACGACTAAATACTTGAATTCAGTCCATATTAAAGATTTACTGTCATTTAAGAAATATACTTTCCTCTATGTTCATATTTAATTCTTGTTCTTTTAAATGTTGTTGGTGATTATTGCTCCTTGCTGTTGTTAATTGCTATTTAATTTTTGTTCTTTTAAATGTTGCTGATAATTATTATTGTTGTTGTTAATTCCTGTTTGAATATATATATTTTTTTTTTTACTTTAATCATTAATATCATTATCATCAGTACTACGACTATTATTCTAATCCTTATACCTAATCATAATCCTAAAATCAATTATCGTGTATCACCATCATGCATCATCACTATTTCTATTATTTACATAATCATCATCATAAATTTAATCAGTCATACAGGTTATCATTTTTTTATTACGCTTTTTCTCTTATCTTTATCATATAAGTCAAAGGCAAACCGGCATTTTTCTCTACTTTCCTTTCATTTTTTTTCTAATCTTCTCTCTCTATCTATCTATCTCTATCTACCTATCTATCTGTCTATATCTATCTCTATCTCTATCTCTATCTCTCTCTCTCTATATATATATCTATTTATCTATCTATCTATCTCTCTACATATCTATCTATTTATTTCTCTCCCTCCCTCCCTCCCTCCCTCCCTCTCTCTCTCTCTCTCTCTCTCTCTCTCCTCTCTCTCTCTCTCTCTCTCTCTCTCTCTCTCTCTCTCTCTCTCTCTCTCTCTCTCTCTCTCTCTCTCACCCCCATGTATCTTATGATAATGATATGGGTAATAAAGATTATCATAGCAGCTTCATATAAGTCGATAAAAAAAATCTTTTTCACCTTTTCTCCGTTTTTCTCCTTCTTTCTCCTCTTTTTCTTTTTTCTGTTCGTCTTCTTTTTTCTTTTATTTTTCGTACCTTTTCTTCTTTTTTTTCCTTCTTCCTTTTCGACCTCTATTCCAACCTCCTTTTAATTTTCTTTTTTTCTTTTCTTCTTATTCTTCTTATCAATCTTCTTATTCTTATGGCTGTTCTTTTCTGATTATTTTCCTCAATTTTTCTGTTTATTTCTTCTTCGTTTTCCTCTTCCCTTTTCATTTTTCTTATCCTTTTTCTTTTTTTCTTTCTTTTACTTTTTTTCTTCTTCTGTTTTCCTCTTCTTCTCTCTCCTTATTCGTCTTCCTCCTTTTTTCTCTTCTACCTTAATCTTCTCCTTCTCTCGCCTTCTACCTCTCTCTCTTCTCCTTCTACTTCTCCTTTCTCTCGTTTTATTCATCTTCCTCCTTTCAGAATATTCCTCTTCTCTCTCTGTCTCCCTTCTTCTCTCGTCTTCTGTCTTCCTTCTTTTTTCTTATCCCTCTATCTCCCCTCTTCTCTCGTCTTCTTCATTTCCCTCCTTTCCTTCTATCTTCCCTTTTCTCTCCTCTTATTCATCATCCTCTTCTCTCTTCTCCCTCTATCTCCCCTCTTCTCTCGTCTCCTTCATTTTCCTCTTCTCCATCTATTTTTTTTTTCTTTTTTCTCGT
>NC_091558.1:2903038-2908038 GCF_042767895.1 Penaeus vannamei
TATTACTACTACTAATAATAATAATAATAGTAATAGTTAGAGTCAGGAAATAGAGGAACTGTGGCTCGGCAAAGGCGACAGCACCGCAGTGTCTAGGTAAGTGACAATGTAATAGTATTTAGATTGGTGTACTATTGAGAGGAGACACGGTAAATATTGATGGGTTTTGTTGTGATCCGAGGTATGTCTTCCTTTGTTGGTCGTTTTTCTTAATCTCTCTCTCTCTTTTGTTTATCTATCTCTCTCTGTTTCTGTCTGTCTCTCTTTCTCTCTGTTTCTGTCTCTCTCTCTCTCTCTCTCTCTCCCTCTCTCTCTCTCTCTCTCTCTCTCTCTCTCTCTCTCTCTCTCTCTCTCTCTCTCTCTCTCTCTCTCTCTCTCTCTCTCTCTCTCTCTCTCTCTCTCTCAGTTTCTCTCTTTAAGTGTACCATTGTTTCCCATATCTAATAATCGTTCTAGAAGATAGACGTTGAGGTTTTGTTCGATCCACCCTCATGTAAGTGGCTTATTGAGATTAGTTCCCGTGGCCCTTTGGCAAAGACCAACAGCTATGTGAAGGCCAAATACTCTTTTTTTTTTTTTTTTTTTTTTTTTTTTTTTATAGGACACACTATAGTCATATCTATATCTAAATTTCACTGTTTTTTCCCACGAAAGAAAATGATTAATGATTCAGTAATAATTATAGCATAATGAGATAAGCCATGACACTTTTCTTAATTACGATAGGTGTGTCGGTATTCATACGAGAAAAAAGGAATGAATACTTAAAAGAATTTCCCCGTAAGAAGAAGAAATGGAAGTTTGATTAATTTACTCTGGAAGTCTTCATTAAGATGATAATGTTTACCTTCATCAGAAATCCTTTTTTTTTTTTTCTTTTTTTCTTTTTTTTTGATAATGATACTTAACGTAATTTTCTGTAATACCTTATTCACTTATTTTTAATATATATTGTTTTTTATTTTATTTATTTTTTCTATAATTTCTTTTTTTTTGTTTTACTTTATTTTATTTTATTCTATTTCATTTTATTTTTAACCTAAGGCATTTTTTTTCTTTCTGGAGCAATATTCATTACGTTCTCTATCAGTGAATAAAAAAATAGAAGCTAATCTCTTATTTTCACCCACGCCCATCCCTGTCCGAAATCCTACTGACATGTACACATATATATCACGGATCTACAGATATATATATGCATATATAGACAGAGACAGACTGATAAACTGACATTGACAGACTGGCTAAAAAGACACGCATAGACAGGCAGATAGAAAAAGATAGAAAGTCTATCGATAGATAGAGACCTCAAGCTAACAGATAGATTGATGATGTAGATAGATAGATAGACAGAGAGATAGAGAAGGACCGAGACAAATAGTCATATAGATAAATAGACAGACCGATAGACAGATAAATAGATAGGGTCACTGATAGACAGAAAGTTGGAAAAAAACATCAAAATAAAAAGATAAACAGAAAAATAGATAGCCAAGTAGATAAGACGATACGAAAAATAAAAAATATATATATATAATCTTCAAGAACGCACATTCTCAAGATGGCAGATAGATAGATAGAGACAGACAGATAGATAGATAGATAGACAAAGACAGACAGATAGATAGATAGATAGACAGACAAAGACAGATAATTAGATAGATAGATAAATAGACAAAGACAGATAGTTAGATAAATAGACAGAGACAGATAGATAGATAGAGACAGATAGTTAGATAGATAGACAGAGACAGATAGTTAGATAGATAGACAGAGACAGATAGTTAGATAGATAGACAGAGACAGACAGATAGACAGAGACAGATAGTTAGATAGATAGATAGAGACAGATTGTTAGATAGATAGATAGACAGAGACAAATAGTTAGAAAGAAAAATAGACAGATAGATAGAAAGACTCACTGATAGACAAGAAGTTCGAAAAATATGACAATAAAAAGAAACGAAGAAACACAGACAAATAAATAAATAGGCTTTTTTCCATGGGGGAAAATATGAGAAAAAATAACAAAACACCTCATCACCAGGAACACTTTTTTCTTTTTTTTTTTTTCTTTTTTTTTTAGCTCACACACTTCTTTCTTTCTAATCTTTAGTCTATGTTGCTTTATCTTCAGTTTTAATTCTCCCTTCTGCTACCCCCCTCCCCTCTCCCCCTCCCCCTCCCCGTGGGCCTTCTCCCGCCATTCATCAAGATTTTCTTTTTCTTCTTCTTTTTCCATGAAGATGTATTGAAAGGAAGCGAATCTTGAGAGGAAGGAACTTGGGATTTCTTGGGAATTTTTGGAATTTCTCTGGAATTTTGGAATCTCTCGGGACTTTGGAATCTGTTAGGAATTTGTTTTTTTTTAAGAATTTGGATTTTCTTGGGAATTTGGAATTTCTTGGGGGAATCTGGCGTTTCTCAGGGACTTGGAATTTCTTAGCAATTTGGAATTTTTAAAAGATTTTGGATTTTGGGGGAATTTCGAATTTCTTAGCAATTTGGAATTTCTTGGGAATTTTTGGAACTTCTCGGGAATTTTGGAATCTCTCGGGAATTTGGAATCTGTTAGGAATTTGATTTATTATTTTTTTAAGGATTTGGATTTTCTTGGGAATTTGGAATTTCTTGGGAATCTGGCGTTTCTCAGGGACTTGGAATTTCTTAAGATTTGAGAATTTCTTAGCAATTTGGAATCTTTTGCAGAAAATCGATTTTCTTGAGAATTTGGAATTTTTTGAGATCTTGGAATTTCTTAGCAATTTGGAATTTCTCGGGAATTTTGGAATCTCTCGGGATTTTGGAATCTGTTAGGAATTTGATTTTATCTTTTTTAAGAATTTGGATTTTCTTGGGAATTTGGAATTGTTTTGGGAATCTGGCGTTTCTCAGGGACTTGGAATTTCTTAGGATTTTGGAATTTCTTGGCAATTTGGAATTTTTTTAAAAGATTTTGGATTTTCTGGGGAATTTGGAATTTCTTGAGATTTTGGAATTTCTTGGGAATTTTGGAATCTCTCGGGACTTTGGAATCTCTCGGGATTTTGGAATCTGTTAGGAATTTGATTTATTTTAAGAATTTGGAATTTCTTGGGAATCTGGCGTTTCTCAGGGACTTGGAATTTCTTAAGATTTGAGAATTTCTTAGCAATTTGGAATTTTTAAAAGATTTTGGATTTTCTGGGAAATTTCGAATTTCTTGAGATCTTGGAATTTCTTAGCAATTTGGAATTTCTTGGGAATTTTGGAATTTCTCGGGAATTTTGGAATCTCTCGGGACTTTGGAATCTGTTAGGAATTTGATTTTATTTTTTTTAAGAATTTGGATTTTCGTGGGAATTTGGAATTTCTTGGGAATTTTTGGGATTTCTTGGGAATTTTGGAATCTGTTAGGAATTTGATTTTTTTTTAGAATTTGGATTTTCTTGGGAATTTGGAATTTCTTGGGAATCTGGCGTTTCTCAGGGACTTGGAATTTCTTAAGATTTGAGAATTTCTTAGCAATTTGGAATCTTTTGAAGAAAATGGATTTTCTGGGGAATTTGGAATTTCTTGAGATCTTGGAATTTCTTAGCAATTTGGGATTTCTTGGGAATTTTGGAATTTCTCAGGAATTTTGGAATCTCTCGGGATTTTGGAATCTGTTAGGAATTTGATTTTTTTTTTTTAAGAATTTGGATTTTCGTGGGAATTTGGAATTTCTTGGGAATCTGGCGTTTCTCAGGGACTTGGAATTTCTTAAGATTTTAGAATTTCTTAGCAATTTGGATTTTTTAAAAGATTTTGGATTTTCTGGGGAATTTGGAATTTCTTGAGATCTTGGCATTTCTTAGCAATTTGGAATTTCTTGGGAAATTTTGGAATTTCTCGGGAATTTTGGAATCTCTCGGGATTTTGGAATCTGATAGGAATTTGATTTTTTTTCTTTTTTTTAGAATTTGGATTTTCTTGGGAATTTGGAATTTCTTGGGGGAATCTGGCGTTTCTCAGGGACTTGGAATTTCTTAGCAATTTGGAATTTTTTTAAAGATTTTGGATTTTCTGGGGAATTTGGAATTTCTTGAGATTTTGGAATTTCTTAGCAATTTGGAATTTCTTGGGAATTTTTGGAATTACTCGGGAATTTTGGAATCTCTCGGGAATCTGTTAGGAATTTGATTTTTTTTTTTGGAAGAATTTGGATTTTCTTGGGAATTTGGAATTTCTTGGGAATCTGGCGTTTCTCAGGGACTTGGAATTTCTTAGCAATTTGGAATTTTTTTAAAGATTTTGGATTTTCTGGGGAATTTGGAATTTCTTGAGATTTTGGAATTTCTTAGCAATTTGGATTTTCTTGGGAATTTGGAATTTCTTGGGAGAATTTGGCGTTTCTCAGGGACTTGGAATTTCTTAAGATTATAGAATTTCTTAGCAATTTGGAATTTTTTTCTTTTAAGATTTTGGATTTTGGGGGAAATTCGAATTTCTTGAGATCTTGGAATTTCTTAGCAATTTGGAATTTCTTGGGAATTTTGGAATTTCTCGGGAATTTTGGAATCTCTCGGGATTTTGGAATCTGTTAGGAATTTTATTTTTTTTTTAAGGATTTGGATTTTCTTGGGAATTTGGAATTTCTTGGGAATCTGGCGTTTCTCAGGGACTTGGAATTTCTTAAGATTATAGAATTTCTTAGCAATTTGGAATTTTTTAAAAGATTTTGGATTTTCTGGGAAATTTGGAATTTCTTGGGAATTTTTGGAATTTCTCAGGAATTTTGGAATCTCTCGGGAATCTGTTAGGAATTTGATTTTTTTGAAGAAGAAGAATTTGGATTTTCTTGGGAATTTGGAATTTCTTGGGGGAATCTGGCGTTTCTCAGGGACTTGGAATTTCTTAAGATTTGAGAATTTCTTAGCAATTTGGAATTTTTAAAAGATTTTGGATTTTCTGGGGAATTTGGAATTTCTTGAGATCTTGGGATTTCTTAGCAATTTGGAATTTTTGGAATTTCTCGGGAA
>NC_091558.1:2920538-2928038 GCF_042767895.1 Penaeus vannamei
CACACACACACACACACACACACACACACACACACACACACACACATAGATACACGCACACACACACACACACACATACACACACATATACGCTTTTATATCAAGTTAAACTTATGCAAATTGAAATATCACTGTTAAAACACGTATCTGCTTGATATGAGTGTAATTGAGAATGGTTATTTACGTAAACCAAGAGATGTATCAGTAATCAACGTAATTTTGATGTACATAAAACATTAATTATACATTTTGCCTCAAGGAATTGTTACTTATCATATTTTATGGTATTTATGCATCTGTATAAACCTGTGGTACTGGAACTCTGATTATCAAGGCCTTAAAATTAATGGAAATAAAATGAAGGTCAATTTGATATATTTTGCTTAGTGTGATGTAATAATTTTATACTGACTGGGTCCGTAATTTTTTGTGTCTGCTGAATTGTATAATTTTGCTGTTCTTATTTACTATTTTATATTCATTGTATCTAAAATGTAGAATAGACAAAGTATAGTGACTATCTTATATACTGATATAATACAAGAGAAGATATTGTCATAAATAACGATTTGATTAATAAGTGGAGTGTAAAGATAATTTCATAATTTACTCAGGGGTGCTTGGCAAGAAAATAGTTGAGGATTTCAGTGATGAATACAACTTACCCTTACCCTTCCCTCCCCTTCCCTCTCCTCCCCTTCCCTCCCCTTCCCTCTCCTCTCTTCCCCTCCCCTCTCCTCCCCTTCCCCCTCCTCCCCTCCTCTTCCCTCTCCTCCCCTCCTCTTCCCTCTCCTCTCCTCCCCTTCCCTCTCTTCTCTTACCCTTCCCTCTCCTCCCTCCCCTCTCTCTTCTCCCCTTCCCTCCCCCTTCCCTCTCCCCTCTCTTCCCCTTCCTTCTCCCTCCACTCCCCTCTCCTCCCCTCCCATCTCCTCTTTTCCCCCTTTCTTCTCCTCCCCTCCCCTCCCTCTCCCTCTCCAGAAATTCCCTCTCCTCCCTTCCCCTTCCATCTCCTCCGCTCATCTTCCCTCTCCTCCCCCTCCCCTTCCCACTCCCCTCTCTCTTCCCTTCCTCTCTCCTCTCTTCCTCTTCCCCTCTCCTCACCCTCCTCTTCCCTCTCCTCCCTCCTCTTCCCTCCTCTCTCCCTCCTCTTCCCTCTCCTCCCCTCCTCTTCTCTCTCCTCCCTCCTCTTCCCTCTCCTCCGCTCCCCCTTCCTTCTCCTCTCTTCCCCTTCCCTCTCCTCCCCCCTCTCGTCCCCCTCATCTCCCCTCACTTCCCTCGCCTCCCCTCATCTTCCCTCTCCTCCCCTCCCCCTTTCCCACTCCTCTCTTCCCTTCACTCTCTCCTCTCTTCCTCTTCCCCCTCCTCCCCTCCCTCTTCCCTCTCCTCCCCTCCTCTTCCCTCTCCTCCCCTCCCCTTCCCTCTCCTCCCCTCCCCTTCCCTCTCCCCTCTTCCCCTTCCTTCTCTCCTCCTGATGAAAGTGATGAGAGAAAGGTAATTCTTCACTGTTTTGCCGTGAAAGATTTTACTCAAAATTCATGGTGATAAATACACACACATATGAATATATGAACATACGTACACACACATTTATTTATGTCTGTGTGTGTGTGGTGTGTTTGTGGTGTTTGTGTGTGTGTGTGTGTGTGTGTCTATGTGTGTGTGTGTCTATGCGTGTGTTTGTATGTGTGTGTGTGTACATACAGAGTGAGCAGAGTATCTCAATCTTAATAATGCGAGACGTGATAGAAATTCGACATTTTAATCAGATTTATGTAATGATTGAATCGAACGTTAACACCATCCGTCTCAATGGTTCTGACACTATACACATCACACTGTATAGCCCTGGGAAATGGACTCAAACGCATATGGTTCGCTGCCTTAATTTTGCAATGGATAATTTCCTAGGTGTATAGTAGACACCAATGCAATCCGGTTAATAAGTTCAAAACCGCTTTTATTATGCCATCGTGTATTTCTGCAATGGATAATCCGGTTAATAAGTTCAGATCGGCTTTAATTATACCTTTGTGTATTTCTGTAATGGTTAATTTCCTAGGTGTATGATAGACACCATTGCAATCCGGTTAATAAGTTCAAGACGGCTTTAATTATGCCATCGCGTATTTCTGCAATGGATAATCCGGTTAATAAGTTCAGAACGGCTTTAATTATACCATCGTGCAATGGATAATCCGGTTAATAAGTTCAAAACCGCTTTAATTATGCCATCGCATATTTCTGCAATGGATAATCCGGTTAATGAGTTCAAAACGGCTTTAATTATGCCATCGCGTATTTCTGCAATGGATAATCCGGTTAATGAGTTCAGAACGGCTTTAATTAGTGCATCGCGTATTTCTGCAATGGATAATCCGGTTAATAAGTTCAAAACGGCTTTAATTATACCATCGTGCAATGGATAATCCGGTTAATAAGTTCAAAACCACTTTAATTATACCATCGTGCAATGGATAATCCGGTTAATAAGTTCAAAACCGCTTTAATTATGCCATCGCGTATTTCTGCAATGGATAATCCGGTTAATAAGTTCAAAACGGCTTTAATTATGCCTTCGTGCAATGGATAATCCGGTTAATAAGTTCAAAACGGCTTTAATTATGCCTTCGTGCAATGGATAATCCGGTTAATAAGTTCAAAACGGCTTTAATTATACCATCGTACAATGGATAATCCGGTTAATAAGTTCAAAACCACTTTAATTATACCATCGTGCAATGGATAATCCGGTTAATAAGTTCAAAACCGCTTTAATTATGCCATCGCGTATTTCTGCAATGGATAATCCGGTTAATAAGTTCAAAACCACTTTAATTATACCATCGTGCAATGGATAATCCGGTTAATAAGTTCAAAACCGCTTTAATTAGTGCATCGCGTATTTCTGCAATGGATAATCCGGTTAATGAGTTCAGAACGGCTTTAATTAGTGCATCGCGTATTTCTGCAATGGATAATCCGGTTAATGAGTTCAGAACGGCTTTAATTAGTGCATCGCGTATTTCTGCAATGGATAATCCGGTTAATGAGTTCAGAACGGCTTTAATTATACCATCGTACAATGGATAATCCGGTTAATAAGTTCAAAACCACTTTAATTATACCATCGTGCAATGGATAATCCGGTTAATAAGTTCAAAACCGCTTTAATTAGTGCATCGCGTATTTCTGCAATGGATAATCCGGTTAATGAGTTCAGAACGGCTTTAATTAGTGCATCGCGTATTTCTGCAATGGATAATCCGGTTAATGAGTTCAGAACGGCTTTAATTAGTGCATCGCGTATTTCTGCAATGGATAATCCGGTTAATGAGTTCAGAACGGCTTTAATTATACCATCGTACAATGGATAATCCGGTTAATAAGTTCAAAACCACTTTAATTATACCATCGTACAATGGATAATCCGGTTAATCAGTTCAAAACCGCTTTAATTATGCCATCGCGTATTTCTGCAATGGATAATCCGGTTAATGAGTTCAAAACGGCTTTAATTATACCATCGTGCAATGGATAATCCGGTTAATAAGTTCAAAACCGCTTTAATTATGCCATCGCGTATTTCTGCAATGGATAATCCGGTTAATAAGTTCAAAACCACTTTAATTATACCATCGTGCAATGGATAACCCGGTTAATAAGTTCAAAACCGCTTTAATTATGCCATCGCGTATTTCTGCAATGGATAATCCGGTTAATAAGTTCAAAACCACTTTAATTATACCATCGTGCAATGGATAATCCGGTTAATAAGTTCAAAACCGCTTTAATTATGCCATCGCGTATTTCTGCAATGGATAATCCGGTTAATAAGTTCAAAACGGCTTTAATTATACCATCGTACAATGGATAATCCGGTTAATCAGTTCAAAACCGCTTTAATTATGCCATCGCGTATTTCTGCAATGGATAATCCGGTTAATAAGTTCAAAACCACTTTAATTATACCATCGTGCAATGGATAATCCGGTTAATAAGTTCAAAACCGCTTTAATTATGCCATCGCGTATTTCTGCAATGGATAATCCGGTTAATAAGTTCAAAACCACTTTAATTATACCATCGTGCAATGGATAATCCGGTTAATAAGTTCAAAACCGCTTTAATTATGCCATCGCGTATTTCTGCAATGGATAATCCGGTTAATAAGTTCAAAACCGCTTTAATTATGCCATCGCGTATTTCTGCAATGGATAATCCGGTTAATGAGTTCAGAACGGCTTTAATTAGTGTATGCAACTATGTTCTGCAATGGATAATCCGAACTTAGCATAAGTTTTCAAACGGCTTTAATTTATTACCATCGTGGCAAATGGATAATCCGGTTAATCAGTTCAAAACGGCTTTTAATTCTTGCCATCAAATATATTGGACAATCCGGTTAATAAGTTCAAAACCGCTTTAATTATGCCATCGCGTATTTCTGCAATGGATAATCCGGTTAATAAGTTCAAAACGGCTTTAATCATACCTTCGTGCAATGGATAGTCCGGTTAATAAGTTCAAAACCGCTTTAATTATGCCATCGCGTATTTCTGCAGGACTAGATATATGCTCCTTTAACTTGCTAAGTACAGAGTGAGGGGCGTCCCTTAGACTACCCTTCTCATTTACGCTTTTACGGAGATTGTTCACTGTTCATTGTGGAACACTTCCCCCCCACCCCCATCACATCCCTCCCCCCCCCCCTACGTTGCTGTCATCGCTCTTAGTGCTATTTCGTGATTTTTTTTTTTTTTTTTTTATGGTAAGGGTGCATCGTATAATATGGATTTTATTTGTTTGATTGTTTTTTTTCGTAATCTTTTTTCTCTTATTTATGTTTTATATTCGTTTATCTTTTCATTTTTCTTTTCTTTTTTACGATTCACTTGTTTCGATTATTTTTCTAGTTATCTATACCTCTCATTTTCCTTTCTTTTCTTTTCTTTTCGTTTTTTTTTCTCTCTTTTTTCTTTTTTTTCTTTTTTTTTTGCAGATCCCTTTCTATCACAAACAGATCCGTAGTCTTTTACATCTAACATATAATAGAGACATAATTATACCAGATTTCCCATTGTGTATAATCTGATATACTTTCCGTTCTCAGAAAAGGTATTGTTTTTGTGTTTTTTATTTAGGAGAGTGGCAGGGGAGATGGGGGGAGAAGAGGAGGAGGAGGGACGAAAGGGAAGAAGGGGAGGGGGAGGAAAGGGTAGAAGGAGGGGAGGGGAGAAGAGGGGTAAGAGGGAGGAAGGGGAGGAGGGGAAGAAAAGGAAGGAAGGAGGATGGAGGAAGGAGAAGAGGAGAGGGAGGAAGTAAGGAGGAGGGACGAGGAAGGAGGAGGGAGACAGGAAGAAAAGGGGAAGAGAGAGAGGAGGGGGAGAAGGGAAGCAGAGGGAGGAAGGGGGAGGAAAGGAAGGAAGGAAGGAAGGGAGGGAGGAGAGGAAAGAAAGGGAGAAAGAGGAGGAAAAGGAGAAAGAGAAGAAGGAGGAAGAGGGAGAGGAGGAAGGAAGGAAGAAGGAAAGAAGAGGAAGGAAGGAAGGAGAAGGGGAAAGGAGGGAGGAAAGAGGAAGGAAGGAGAGGAGGAAAAGAAGAGAAGAAGGAAGAAGGGGGAGAGGAAGGAAGGGAGGGAGGACGAAAGGGAAGAGGTGGGAGAGAGGGGAAGAAGAGAAGAAGAGGAAAGGGGAGAGGGAGGGGAGGGAAAGGAAAAGAGAGGAGGGAGGAGGGGAAAGAGGGGTAAGAGAGGAGGGAAGGGGGAGGAGGGGAAGGAGGAAGAAGGAAAGGAGGAGGGGGAGAAGAGAGGGGGGTAAGAGGGAGGAAGGGAAGGAGGGAAGAGAAGGTGAGGGGGAGGAAAAGGGAGAAGGAGGGGAGGGGAGAAGAGACTCCAAAGGGGTTGCATTTTTTTTTTTTTTTTTTTTTTTTTTTTTTTTTTTTTTTTTAGAAAATTCAGATTTTAAAATTAATTATCCTCTGTTTCATTACTTATATGATGGGTAATTATCTAATATATTTACTTTTATTTTTCTAAAGCTGAACACAAAAGGTAAAGCGTAGTTATGTCAGATAAAAAAGAGAAAGGAAAAATTATGAAATTTCTTGAGAAAACCTTGAGAAAATCAATTGCAAAGATACGACACCCAAGCGCAGCCTCTCCACCAGGACGTGGCAGAAGCCGCCCACGCCCTTCGTCTGCCACTCTGGTGCGGATGCTCTTGGAGACAACACGCCCTTTGCACGCTCTGTGGAAGCATTGCATCTCCTACAAAAGCTTCGGAGCGAGGACGTCATCTTCCACGGACAAGCTCAGTCGAGAGAAGCTCCTGCTTGGCCTCGAGCGAGCCGGGAAGAGCCTCAAGAAGAAGCTCGGGGAGAACTTCGAGGCCGTCGTGATCCCCGGGGTCGCCGACGAACTCTTGCGTCTGCAGGACCGCTAAGGCGTCGTGCTCAAGCCGGCCGACATTCCCTCGCTCAGGAAGGACCTCGGAGTGGACCAGGACCCGGATTCTCTGTCGGAGTGGACGAGGACCCGGATTCTCTGTCGGAGTGGACCAGGACCCGGATTCTCTGTCGGAGTGGACCAGGACCCGGATTCTCTGTCGGAGTGGACCAGGACCCGGATTCTCAGTCGGAGTGGACCAGGACCCGGATTCTCTGTCGGAGTGGCCCTCAGCGTCTTGGAGATACTCCAGACGGGCCGCCGCAAGGACCCCGCTCCCCATTACGAGGCGGAGGAGCAGGACGACGCCGCCAAGACGAGGGTTCCTGCGCAGAAGCTGGTGTACACCGAGGACGCCACCTACGGCTTCCTCGTGATCCAGGGAGACCACACCTTGGCCGTGGGCGCGCTGACCTCGTTCGACGTGGCCAACAAGCACGGGCGGTTAGTCCCAGAATCGATTTGCTCGGCTGGCGGAGGAGAGCCGCCTCAACCACCTGAAGGCGGTGTACGAGCGCATGGAGAGGACCTTCCTGGCGGAGGACAAGACGCCCCTGGTCAAGAGGATCGTGGTGGCCATGAAGACGCAGTTCCTGGAGCATCTTCCCAGCATGTGGAGCCCGTTCGTGGACCAGCAGGTGGTGACCACGACCCAGGAGGGCGTGAGTGGGCTGAACCAGCTGGTGGTCCTCCTCAAGGAACAGTGCTCGTCCTCGTCGCAGGCAGAGAGAGAGAGGAAGAATTAGAAGGGCGGCCAGAGGGAGGAGAAGAGAGAGAGCCAGCCGCCAGGAGGAGAGGAGGAGGCGGCTGATGGAAGAGAAGGAGAGGAAACAGAAGATGGAAGAGAAGAAAAGCAGAGGGAAGGATAAGAAGAAGATTGGAGGAGAAGGCAAGGCAAAAGGTACTTTTGGTTTTAATTGTCCCAATTGAATAAAGTTAATAAATTTAAAAGAAAAAAGAAAAAAAAAAGTTTCATTATTATTCTGATATGTGAATAAATAAAGTATATAAAAAAGTTTTATATATTACCAACTCTAATTATCTATTTGATAGATATGTGT
>NC_091558.1:2940538-2948038 GCF_042767895.1 Penaeus vannamei
AGATACATACATAAATACATAGATAGATAGACTGATAGATAACTGGATAAATAGATTGTCTGATAGATAAATATATACATATATGTGTGTGTATGTGGCGTGCTAATGTGAGTGCGTGAGTGCTTGTGTGTATATGACCCTCTCCTCAGCTCCTTTCTCTCTCTCTCCAACTCCTTCCTCCCTCCTTCCTCCCGCCTTTCTCCCTCCTTCCTCCCTCCTTCCTCCCTCCTTCCTCCCGCCTTTCTCCCTCCTTCCTCCCCCTCCTCCTCCTTCCTCCCGCCTTTCTCCCTCCTTCCTCCTCCTTCCTCCTTCCTCCTCCTTCTCCCTCCTTCCTCCTCCTTCTCCCTCCTTCCTCCTTCCTCCTCCTTCTCCCTCCTTCCTCCTCCTTCTCCCTCCCTCCTTCCTTCCTCCTCCCGCCCTTCCTTCCTCCCGCCTTTCTCCTTCCTCCCTCATCCCTCCCTCCTTTCCTCCTTCCTCCCTCCTTCCTCCTTCCCTCCTTCCTCCCTCCTCCCTCCCTCATTCCTCCGTCCTTCCTCCACTCCTCCCTCCTCCTCTTCCCCCCTTCCTCCCTCCCCTCCTTCCTCTCTCCTTTCCTCCATCACTCTCCTCCCTCCTCCCTCCCCTCCTTCCTCCTTCCTTCCTCCCTCCTTTCTCCCTCCTTTCTCCCTCTTTCCTCCCTCTTTTCTCCCTCTTTCCTCCCTCCTTTCTCCCTTCTTCCTCCCTTTTTCCTCCCTCCTTCCTCCCTCCCTCCTTCCTCCTTTCCTCCTCCCTCCTTCCTCCCTCCTTTCTCCCTCCCTCCTCCTTCCTCCCTCCTCCTTCCTCCTTCCTCCCTCCCTCCTTCCTCCCTCCTTTCTCCCTCCTCCCTCCCTCCTCCCTCCTCCCTCCTCCTCCCTCCTTCCTCCCTCCTCCCTCCCTTCTCCCTCCCTCCTTCCTCCCTCCTTCCTCCTCCCTCCTTCCTCCCTCCTCCCTCCTCCTCCTCCCTCCTTCCTCCCTCCCTACTCCGTCCTTCCTTCCTCCTTCCTCCCTCTTTCCTCCCTCCTTCCTCCCTCCCTCCTTCCTCCCTTCCTCCTCCCTCCTTCCTCCCCCTTCCTCCCTCCTTTCTCCCTCCCTCCTTCCTCCTCCTTTCACTCCCTCCTTCCCCTTCTTACTCCCTCCTTCCTCCCTCCTTCCTCCCTCCTTCCTCCCTCCCTCCTCCCTCCCTCCCACCTCCCTCCTTCCTCCCTCCATCTTCCCTCCCTCCTTCCTCCCTCCTTCCTCCCCCCTCCCTCCCTCCTTCCTCCCTCCTTCTCCTCCCTCCCTTCTTCCTCCCTCCATCCTCCCTCCTCCTTCCTCCCTCCTTCCTCCCTCCTCCCATCCTTCCTCCCTCTCTCCTCCCATCTTTCCCTCCTTCCTCCCTCCCTCCTTCTTCCCTCCTTCTTCCCTCCTTCCTCTCTTCCTCCCTCCCTCCTTCCTCCTTCCTCCCTCCCTCCTTCCTCCTTCCTCCCTCCTTCCTCCCTCCTCCCTCCTTCCTTCCTCCTTTCTCCCTCCGTCCTCCCTCCTCCCTCGCTCCTTCCTCCCTCGCTCCTTCCTCCCTCTTTCCTCCCTCCCTCCTTCCTCCCTCCCTCCTTCCTCCCTCCTCCTTCCTCCCTCCCTCCTTCCTCCGTCCCTCCTCTCTCCCTCCTCCCTTCCTCCTTCCTCCCTCCTTCCTCCCTCCCTCCTCCCTCCTTCCCTCCTTTCCTCCTTTCTCCTCCTTCTCCTTCCTTCCTCCTCCTCCCTCCTCCTCCTCCCTCTCTTCCTCCCTCCTCCCTCCTTCCTCCCTCCTCCCTCTACCTCCTTCCTCCCTCTTTCCTCCCTCCCTCCTTCCTCCCTCCTCCTCCCTCCTTCCTCCCTCCTTCCTCCCTTCCTCCTCCTCCTTCCTCCCTCCCTCCTTCCTCCCTCCCTCCTTCCTCCCTCCCTCCTCCCTCCTTTCTCCCTCCTCTCCTCCCTCCTCCCTCCTCCTCCCTCCTTCTTCCTCCTTTTCTTCCTCCCTCCTCCTCCTCCTTCCTCCCTCCATCCTCCATCCTTTCTCCCTCCTTACTCTCTCCCTCCTTCCTCCCTCCCTCCTTCTTCCTTCTTCCTCCTTTCCTTCTTCCTCCCTCCTTCCTCCCTCCTTTCCCTCCTCCTCCTTTCTCCCTCCTTCCTCCCTCCTGTCTCCTCCTCTTCCTCCCTCTTCCTCCCTCCTTCCTGCCTCTTCCTCTCCTTCCTCCCTTCTTCCTCCTTCCTCCCTCCCTCCCTCTTCCCTCCTTCCTCCCTCCTTCCTCCCTCCTGCCTCCTCTTTCCTCCCTCCTTCCTCCCTCTTTCCTCCCTCTTCCCTCCTTCCTCCCTCCTCCTCCCTCCTTCCTCCCTCTTTCCTCCCTCCTTCCTCCCTCTCCTCCCTCCTCTCCTCCTTCCTCCCTCCCTCCTCCTCTCCTTCCTCCTCCTCCCTCCTTCCTCCCTCCTCCCTCCTTCCCTCCCTTCCTCCCTCCCTCCTTCTTCCCTCCTTCCTCCCTCTTTCCTCCCTCCTTCCTTCTTCCTTCCTCCCTCCTTCCTCCCTCCTTCCTCCCTCCCTCCTCCCTCCCTCCTTTCTCCCTCCTCCTTCCTCCCTCCTGTCTCCCTCTTCCTCCCTCTTTCCTCCCTCCTTCCTGCCTCTTTCCTCCCTCCTTCCTCCCTTCTTCCTCCTTCCTCCCTCCCTCCCTCCTTCCTCCCTCCTTCCTCCTTCCTGTTCTGCCTTCCTCCTCTTTTTCCTCCTGTCTCCCTCCTTCCTCCCTCTTTCCTCCTCCCTCCTCCTCTTTCTCCTCCTTCCTCCCTCCTTCTCCCTCCTTCTCCCTCCTTCCTCCCTCCTTCCTCCCTCCCTTCTTCCTCCCTCCTTCCTCCTACCCTTCTTCCTCTCCTCCCTCCCTCCTTCCTCCTTCCTTCCTCCTTCTTCCCTCCCTCCTCCCTCCTCCCTCCTCCCTCCTTTCCCTCCTTTCCCTCCTCCTTCCTTCCTCCTTCCTCCCCTCCCTTCCTCCCTCCTTTCTCCTTCTGCTTCCTCCCTCCTTCCTCCCCCCTTTCTCCCTCCTTCCTCACTCCTTCCTCCTTCTTCATTCCTTCCTCCCTCCTTCCTCCCTCCCTCCTCCCTCATTCCTCCCTCCTTTCTCCCTCCTTCCTCCCTCTTCCTCCCTCCTTTCTACCTCCTTCCTCCCTCTTCCTCCCTCCTTACCTTCTTCCTTCCTCCCTCCTTTCTCCCTCCTTCCTCCCTCTTCCTCCCTCCTTCCCCTCCCTCCTCCCTCCTTCCTCCCTCCTCCCTCCTTCTTCCTTTCCTTCCTCCCTCCTCCTCCCTCCTCCCTCCCTCCTTTCTCCCTCCTTTCTCCCTCCTTCCTCCCTCCTTCCTCCCTCCATCCTCCCTCTTTCCTCCCTTCATCCTCCCTCCTTACTCCCTCCACCCTCTCTCCCTCCTCCTCCTTCCTCCCTCCTTCCCCCCTCCTTTCTCCCTCCTCCCTCCCTCCTTCCTCCCTCCTTCCTCCTTCCCTCCTTCCTCCCTCCTTCCTCCATCCATCCTCCCTCCTTCCTCCTCCCTCCTACCTCCCTCCTTCCTCCTTCCCTCCCCCCTTCCTCCCTCCTTCCTCCCACCTCCCTCCCTCCTCCTTCCTTCCTCTCCCCATTCATACCCACCTCATTGTCTTCCTCCTCCTCCTTCTTCCCCTAGCCGTTATCCCATTACCGCTCCTCCCTCCTTCTACCCTTTCCCTCCCCCGCCCCCCCACCCCCCGCCCTCAGAGCACTCACGGTGTATATACATCATCTTGACGTTTGAATTACCACAAATCTCACAGGACGAAACAAAGAGGACAAATTTTTCACAGTTACCCTTCAGCAATGGCTTCTGGGTGAAAGTATTTCTCTGTTACCGAGGAATGTGTTTCTGATACGCACATAGACACGCACATTGATGTACACGACGCCTGCGGAGGTACACATGTATGGAGGTACATACATATACGTACTTGCATATCTGTAAACATGTATATTCAATTATCAGCTATCTACCTACCTACATACATGCATGGATGCATAAATACATACATATATACATACATACATACATACATACATAAAAACATACAGACATACATATATACATATATGCACACATGCGCAGACGAGAGAGAGAGAGACAGACAGACAGACAGACAGAAAGACAGACAGACAGACAGACAGACAGAGACAGACAGACAGACAGACAGACAGACAGAGACAGACAGACAGACAGAGACAGACAGACAGATAGATAGATAGAGAGAGAGAGAGAAACAGGCAGAAAAACAGAGAAACGGAGACAGCGACAGAGAGAAAGAAACAGAGAATGAAAAGAGAAAGAGAGAGGAACGAACAATTTAGAAGTATATAAATCAACTACGTCAAAATGAGGAAACATTCAAAGAAAAGTAACAAGAGAAAAGAGAAGAAAAGAGAAAAATAAGCGAAGAAGAGAAGGGAAAATGAGACGATTACAGACAAACACGTGAGACGAAAGAGAAGAAGAATAAAGGGAGAGGACAAGAAGAGGGAAAAGAGAGCTTAGCAAAAATAACAGAGGAAGAGACACGAACAAATAATAGAGAGAGATAGAAAGGGAGAGAGGAATAGAGTGAAAATAATAAGAATACGAAAAAAAAGAAATAGAGGAGACACCAAGGAGTAAGAGGAGAAGAAGAAGAACGAGAAAGAGTGAAAAGGAAAAGAGAAATGATAGTAATAAGAATACGATGAAGAAGGCAAAGATAGAAACAGGAGAATAAGGAGAAGAAAAGAAATAATGAAAAGGAGAAAGAAATGTTCCATAAATCAAAGAGAAAAGAAGAAACAAAGTGAAGAGGGAGAGAGAAGTGAAGTTAAGAAGACAAAGACGAAGAAAACGAGAGAAATAAAAAAAACAGAAGAGAGGAATGGAGAAGGGAAATGAGAAGAAGGTTAATAAAAAGACAAAGAAGGGACATAAAGAAGTAAAAGGAGAGCGAAAGGGAGAGAAAACAGGAGAAGAAGGAGAGGGAATAGGAGACGAGAATAATAAGAACACAAAAGACAAGGGAAAGGAGAATGGAGAGAGAAAGGGAGAAGGAAAAAGGGGGGAAGGAGAGAGGAGATGAGTAGGAGAGAGAAGGGAAGAACCAAGAAGAAGAAGAAGGAGAGAGAAATGAAGAACCAAGAAGAAGACGGAGAGAGAATAGGTGAAGAAGGAGAGAGAAAGGAAAAAACAAGAAGGAGAGAGAAGGGGGGGGAGAATAGGTGAAGAAGTAGAGAGCGAAAGGGAGAGAAAACAGGAGACAAGAAGAGAAATGAAGAACCAAGAAGAAGAAGAAGAAGAAGGAGAGAGCGAAATAAAGAGAGAAACAGGAGACGAGAAGAGAAATAAATAACCAAGAAGGAGACGAAGAACGAGAGAGCGAAAGGGAGAGAGAAACAGATGACGAGAAGAGAAACGAAGAACCACGAAGGAGAAGAAGAAGAAGAAGAAGGAGAGTGAAAGGGAGAGAGAAACAGGAGACGTGGAGAGAAATGAAGAACCAAGAAGGAGAAGAAGAAGAAGAAGAAGAGAGCGAAAGAGAGAGATAACAGAGACGAAAGAGAAATGAAGAACCAAGAAGAAGAAGAAGGAGAGAAAAGGGGAGAGAGAAACAGGAGACGAGAAGAGAAACGAAGAACCAAGAAGAAGAAGAAGAAAGAGAGAGCGAAAGGGAGAGAGAGACAGGAGACGAGAACCGAGCTTAATAAGAAGACAAAGGCGCATAGGAGTAATAGCACCAATTGGTACCCTCTCCTCAGCGCCCTCGGCCGGGAGAACTTGTCAGAAGGGGCGTGGGCGTGATCGAGAGAAGATTAAGGTAATATCAACTAATATTCGACCCCCCGCCTCCCTTCCTCCCCCCCCAGCGACCCCTTCCCCATACAGTCGGTGTCTTCCTCTCTCCTTGTGTACGTCCTCTCTGCTTCTCCTTTTCTCATCTTTATCACTTCCTACTACTGCCTCCTGGTGTCTTCCTTTCTCCTTGTGTACGTCCTCTCTGCTTCTCCTTTTCTCATCTTTATCTCTTCCTACTACTGCATCCTTCTGTCTCCTTCTCCCTCCCTCTCCCCAGTAATCTCCCTTAACATCCTGGTCTTGTTTATTATTTTTCGTAAAACCCATCCCTTTTTCTTCCTAAAACCCTAAACCCTTCTCCCTCTACCCTTTACCCTATCTTTCCCTAAAACCTTCTCCCTTTTCTCCCTAAAACCCTCCCCCCTTTCTCTTTAAGATCCTCCCCCTTCCTCCTTACCCCTACCCCCTCTCCTTAACTCCCCCCCCTTTCTCCCTTTCTCCCTAAAACCCTCCCCTCATCTTCCCTACCCACTACCCAACCCCCCTTTCTCCCCCACATCCCTCTCCTACCCTACACCCCCCTCCCCTTTCCTTACACCCCCCCTTCCCCTTGGATACCAGAGACATCCACCAGAGAAGGACAGAGTGACTTTGTAGCGGCTGGTAGAGTGATAGATAGATTGATAGATAGATAGGGGAAAGCAGGAAAGTAGAGAAAGAAGGTAAGGGAGATAAGTTAGAGAAGGAGTGATAGATCGATTGATAGATAGAGAAGGAGTGATAGATAGATTGATAGATAGAGAAGGAGTGATGGATAGATTGATAGATAGATAAGAGTGATAGATAGATTGATAGATAGATTGATAGATAGATAAGAGTGATAGATAGATTGATAGATAGATAAGAGTGATAGATAGATTGATAGATAGATAAGAGTGATAGATAGATCGATCGATAGATAAGAGTGATAGATAGACTGATAGATAGATAAGAGTGATAGATAGATTGATAGATAGATTGATAGATAGATAAGAGTGATAGATAGATTGATAGATAGATTGATAGATAGATAAGAGTGATAGATAGATTGATAGATAGATTGATAGATAGATAAGAGTGATAGATAGATTGATAGATAGATTGATAGATAGATAAGAGTGATAGATAGATTGATAGATAGATAAGAGTGATAGATAGATTGATAGACAGATAAGAGTGATAGATAGATTGATAGACAGATAAGAGTGATAGATAGATTGATAGACAGATAAGAGTGATAGATAGATTGATAGATAGATAAGAGTGACAGATAGATTGATAGATAGATAGATTGATAGATAGATAAGAGTGACAGATAGATTGATAGATAGATAAGAGTGATAGATAGATTGATAGACAGATAAGAGTGATAGATAGATTGATAGATAGATAGGGGAAGCAGGAAAGTAGAGAAAGAAGGTAAGGGGATAGGATAGAGAAGGAGTGATAGATAGATTGATAGATAGATAAGAGTGATAGATAGATTGATAGATAGATTGATAGATAGATAAGAGTGATAGATAGATTGATAGATAGATAAGAGTGATAGATAGATTGATAGATAGATAAGAGTGATAGATAGATTGATAGACAGATAAGAGTGATAGATAGATTGATAGATAGAT
>NC_091558.1:2973124-2978124 GCF_042767895.1 Penaeus vannamei
CCTGCGACGGGACACACTGTTCCTTGAGGAGGCCCACCAGCTGGTTCAACCCACTCACGCCCACCTGGGTCGTGGTCACCACCTGCTGGTCCACGAACGAGCTCCACCTGCTGGGAAGATGCTCCATGAACTGCGTCTTATTGGAGCTCGGTCCGGTCACCACGATCCTCTGGCCAGGGGCGCCTTGTCCTCCGCCAGGAAGGTCCTCTCCATGCGCTCGTACACCGCCTTCAGGTGGTTGAGGCGGCTCTCCTCCGCCAGCCAAGCAAATCGATTCTGGGACTAACCGCCCGGCGGGCCACGTCGCGAGGTCAGCCGCCCCGGCCAAGGTGTGGTCTCCTGGATCCGAGGAAGCCGTGGGGGCGTCCTCGGTGCCACCGCTTCTCGCAGGAACCTTCTCTTGGCGTCTCGTCCTCTCCTCCGCCTCGTGGGGAGCGGGTCCTCGCGGACGCCCGTCTGGAGTATCTCCGAGACGCGAGGGCCCCTGAAGGGTCCGGTCCTGGTCCACTCCGACAGAGGACCGGGTCGGTCCACCACAGAGAACCGGGTCCCGGTCCCCCGGAAACGGGTCCTGGTCCCTCCGACAGAGAATCCGGGTTCTGGTCCACTCCGACAGAGAATCCGGGTCCTGGTCCCTCCGACAGAGAACCGGGTCCTGGTCCACTCCACAGAGAATCGGTCCTGGTCTCCCGAAGTCCTTCCTGAGCGAGGGTGTCGGCCGACTTGACCGACGCCTTGGCGGTCCCGGACCGAGTTCGTCGGCGACCCCGGGGATCACGACGGCCTCGAAGTTTCCCCGAGCTTCTTGAGGCCATTGGCCCCAGGCCAAGCGGATTTCTCGACTGAGCTTGTCCGTGGAAGATGACGTCCTCGCTCCGAAGCTTTTGTAGGAGATGCGGTGCTTCTACAGAGCATGCAAAGGGCGTGATGTCTCCAAGGGAGTCCGCACCAAAGTGGCAGACGAAGGGCGTGGGCGGCTTCTGCCACGTCCTGGTGGAGGGGCTGCGCTTGGGTGTCGTATCTTTGCAATTGATTTTCTCAAGATTTTCTCAAGAAATTTCGTAATTTTTCCTTTCTCTTTTTTATCTCTTATAACTACGCTTTACTTTTTGTGTTCAGCTTTAGAAAAATATAAGTAAATACATTAGATAATTACCCATCATATAAGTAATGAAACAGAGGATAATTAATTTTAAAATCTGAATTTTCTAAAAAAAAAAAAAAAAAAATAACCCCCTTTAGGTCTCTTCCCCCTCCCTCCTATTTCCCCTTTCCCCCCCTCCCCTCTTCCTCCTTCCTCCTCCCTTTCCCTTCCCTCCCCTTTCCCCCCCCCCTTCCCCCCCCCTCCCCTTCCTCCCTTACCCTCTTTCTCCCCTCTCTTCTCTTCTTCTTCCCCTCCCCTTCTCTTCCCTTTTCGTCCCTCCTCCTCCTCCTTCCTCTTACCCCTTTCTCCCTTCCCTTTCCTCCCGTCCCTTCCCTTCTTCCTCCTCCTCCCTTCCTCCCTTTCCCCTCCCCCCCTTCTCCCCTCCCTTTCCTCCCCCCTTTTTCTCCCTCCCTTCCCTTCCTTTCTCCCTCCTCTCCCCCTCATCCCTTTTCCTCCCTCCCCCTCCCCTCCTTCTCCCCTCCACCTCCTAAATAAAAAACACAAAAACAATACCTTTTCTGAGAACGGAAAGTATATCAGATTATACACAATGGGAAATCTGGTATAATTATGTCTCTATTATATGTTAGATGTAAAAGACTACGGATCTGTTTGTGATAGAAAGGGGATTGAAAAAAAGAAAAGAAAAAAAAAGAACGAAAAAAACGAAAAAAAGAAAAAAAAAAAGAAAAAAAAAGAAAAGAAAGGAAAATGAGATGTATAGATAACTAGAAAAATAATCGAAACAAGTGAATCGTAAAAAAAAGAATAGCTAAACGAATATAAAACATAAATAAAGGAAATAAGAATACGAAAAACACAAACAAACAAACAAACAGATAAAATCCATATCACGATGCACCTTACCCCCCCCCCCCCCCCAAAAAAAAAAAAAAAACAAAAAAAAAAAAATAGCACTAAGACGATAAGCAACGTAGGGGGGGGAGGGATGTGATGGGGGTGGGGGAAGGTCCCGAACAGTGAACAATCTCCGTAAAAGCGTAAATGAGAAGGGTAGTCTAAGGGACGCCCCTCACTCTGTACTTTGCAAGTTACAGGAGCATATATTTAGTCCTGCAGAAATACGGAACAGAAATGGCATAATTAAAGCGGTTTTGAACTTATTAACCGGATTATCCATTGCACGATGGTATAATTAAAGCGGTTTTGAACTCATTACCCGGATTATCCATTGTACGATGGTGTAATTAAAGTGGTTTTGAACTGATTAACCGGATTATCCATTGCACGAAGGCATAATTAAAGCGGTTTTGAACTTATTAACCGGACTATCCATTGCAGAAATACGCGATGGCATAATTGAAGCCGTCTTGAACTTATTAACCGGATTGCATTGGTGTCTATTATACACCTAGGAAATTATCCATTGCAGAAATACACGAAGGCATAATTAAAGCGGTTTTGAACTTATTAACCGGATTATCCATTGCACGATGGTATAATTAAAGCCGTTTTGAACTTATTAACCGGATTGCAATTGTGTCTATCATACATCTAGGAAATTATCCATTGCAGAAATACACAGGGCATAATTAAAGCCGTTTTGAACTTATTAACCGGATTGCAATTGTGTCCATTGCAAAATGAAGCCAGCGAACCATATGAGTTTGAGTCCATTTCCCAGGGCTTTTACAGTGTGATGTGTATAGTGTCAGAACCATTGAGACGGGTATTGTTAACGTTCGACTCAATCATTACATAAATCTGATTAAAATGTCGAATTTCAATCACATCTCGCATTATTAAGATTAAGATACTCTGCTCACTCTGTATGTACACACACACACACATACAAACACACGCATAGACACACACACACACACATACACACCACACACATAAACATCACACACACACACACACACACACAACACTACACACACACACACCACACACACACACACACACCACACACACACACAAACACCACACACACACACACACACAGACATATATTAATTTGTGTGTACGTATGTTCATATATTCATGTGTGTGTATTTATCACCATGAATTTTGAGTAAAATCTTTACCAAAACAGTGAAGAATTCCTTTCTCTCACCCTTTTCCCATCAAAAAAAAGGGGGGGAAGAGGGGGGGAGAAGGGGGGAAGGGAAGGGGGAGGCAGAGGAGGGGAGGGAAGGAAGGAAGGAAGGGGAAGAGGAAAGGGAGAGGAGGGGAGGGAGGGGGAAAGAGGGGGGGAAAAGGGGGGAAAGAAGAGGGGGGAGGAGGGAAGAGAAGGGGAAGGGGAAAGGGAAGGGAGGAGGGGGGAAAAGGGGGGGAGGAGAGGGAAGGGGGGGGGGAGAGGGAAGGGGAGGGGGGGAGGGGGAGGGGGAAGAGAGGGGGAAGGGGGAAGAGAGGAGGGGAAGGGGGGAGAGGGAAGGGAGGGGAGGGGGGAGGGAAGGGAAGAAGGAGAGGGGGGGAGGAGAGGAGAGGAGGGGGGGAAGAGAGGAAGGGGAAGGGGAGGGGAAAGGAGGGTGGAAGGGGGAAGAAGGGAGGGGAAAGGGGAAGAAAAGAGAGAAGGGGAAGGGGAAGGAGGGAAGGGAGGAGGGGGAGGAGAGGAGAGAGGAGGGGAAAGGGAGGGGGGGAAGGGAAGAAGGAGAGGGAAGGGGAGGGGGGAAGGGGGAAGGGGAAGAGGAGGGGGGAAGGGGAGGAGAGGGAGGGAGGGGGAAGAGAGGAGGGAAGAGAGGAGGGGAAGGGGGAGGAGAAGGGAAGAGGAGGGGAAAGGAAAAGGGAAGAGGAGGGGAGGAGAGGAAGAGGAAGGGGAGGAGGGGGGAAGGGGAGGGGAAAAAAAGGGAGGGGAAGGGGAGGAGAGGGAAGAGGAGGGGGAGGGGAGAGGGGGGGGAGGGGAGGGAGGGGGGGAAAAAGGGGAAAGGGGGAAGGGAGAGGGAAGAGGGGGGGAGGAGAGGGAAGGGGAAAGGGGAAGAGGGGGGGAGAGGGAAGGGGAGGGGAAGGGGGAAAGGAGAGGGAAGGGGAAGGGAAGGAGAGGGAAGGCGAGGGGGGAGAGGAAGAGGAAGAGAGGGAGGGAATGGGAGGGGAAGAGAGGGGAGGGAGGAGAGGGAAAGGGGGGGAGAGGGAAGAGAAGGGGAGGAGAGGGAAGGGGAAGAGAAGGTAGGAGAGGGAAGGGGAGGAGAAGGAAGGGGGGGGGAAAGAGGGAAAGGAGGGAAGGAGAGGGAAGAGGAGGGGAGGAGGGGAAGAGGAGGGAGGAGAGGGAAGGGGGGAACAGAGGAGGGGGAAAGGGGGGAGGGGGAGGAGGGGGAGGGGAGGGAAGGAAGGGGAGGGGAGGAGAGGGAAGGGGAGGAGAGGGAAGAGAAGAGAGGGAAGGGGAGGGGAGGGTAAGGGTAAGTTGTATTCATCACTGAAATCCTTAATTATTTTCTTGCCAAGCACCCTTGAGTAAATTATGAAATTATAGAGCTTTACACTCTACTCATTAATCAAATCGTTACTTATGACAATATCATCACTTGTATTATATTAATATATAAGATAGTCACTCTACTGTGTCTATTCTACATTCTAGAGAAACAATATAAAATAGTAAATAAGAACAGCAAAATTATACAATTCAGCAGACAAAAAAATACGGTCCCAGTCTGTATAAAATTATTACATCACACTGAACAAAATATATCAAATTGACCTTCATTTTATTTCCATTAATTTTAAGGCCTTGATAATCAGAGTTTCAGTACCACAGGTTTATACAGATGCATAAATAACATAAAATATGATAAGTAACAATTCCTTGAGGCAAAATGTATAATTAATGTTTTATGTCCATTAAAATTACGTTGATTACTGATACATCTCTTGGTTTACGTAAATAACCATTCTC
>NC_091558.1:2983124-2993124 GCF_042767895.1 Penaeus vannamei
AAAAAAACAGAGCGAGAGAGAGAGAGAAAGGGAGAGAGAGAGAGAGAGAGAGAGAGAGAGAGAGAGAGAGAGAGAGAGAGAGAGAGAGAGAGAGAGAGAGAGAGGAAGAGAAAGAGAGAGAAAGAGAGACAGAGAGAGAGAAAGAGAAAGTTACCTGAAAGCAAGAACAATTCTTCCTTTTCGCGACAAATAAAACTTTTTTAAACCTTACCTTAAATCATGATAATCCTCGAAGCGTGAAATGAGCGTGAAATGAAGCTCCATAAATCTTAGAAAAAAAAAAAAAAATGGGTAAAATGGGTCAGGAACTATTTCGTTATCTCTCCTGACACAATCACCCTCATCCTAATCCTGTCTGTCACTTCCCACAGTTCTATAATTTGACCATCACGTGTACCAGGTTATACTGACGGTGACATCATCACCTTTCTGATTTCGTTTACAAAAGGTTTCGTTACTGATATACTGAAAGTTGCACCTCTGAACAGATTAATCCTCTAAAAATGGCGATGATTTTCTTTTTTTTTGGCAACAACAGATTAATCCTCAAAAAAATGGCGATGATGATTATTATGATTTTTTTTTTGGCAACAACAGATTAATTCTCTAAAAATGGCGTTTTTTTTTTTCAAATCCTTTCTATCTGCCGCTGATGATGCTTGACTGTCCAAGAATTTAATCCTCTTGTGGGTGGGTGGGTGGGGGGGGGGTGGGGGGGGTGACCACGGCCTCATACCCATGCCATTTGTATCTCAACTCTCTGATGGGCAACGCTACCCGAATTATGTGTATTGTAACTCCCACAAGAAAGACATCATCATCTTCATCATCATCTTCACCATCATCTTCATCTTCATCGTCGTCATCATCATCATCATCATCATCATCACCATAACCATCATCTTCATCATCATCACCATAACCATCATCTTCATCATCATCATCGTCATCATCATCACCACCATCATGATCGTCATCATCACCATAACCATCATCATCATCACCATAACCATCATGATCGTCATCATCACCATAACCATCATCATCGTCATCATCACCATAACCATCATCATCACCATAACCATCATGATCGTCATCATATAAGACGTAGGGAGGCTAGATCACCGCTGCAGGGCAATCCCCGTGCGAGGCTAGAGGCGCGGCGTCGACCCCGTAGCAGAGGGATTTCGGACACCTTCGCGCGGTCACGTGACGGAACCCGGATGACAGAATGACGTGTACTTGGTGACCTTTGACCGAGTCCCCCAGAGCCCGGGCAGATGCTCCGTGACCTCATTTCCACCTGCGTTCCTGTAACGGGGTCACCTTGGCGTCATTTTCACCTGGCCAGGAATCCGCTTTCACTCAGACTGACTGAAAATAGTTGAAATATTACTCACATTCTTCCTTTATTTCCTATCTGCCATATATTTTTTGTTATTTTAAAAAGATTATTAAAAAAAAAAAATCTAAGTCCCTGAGAAACGCCAAATTCTCCCAAGAAATTCCAAATTCCCAAGAAAATCCAAATTCTTAAAAAAATAAATCAAATTCCTAACAGATTCCAAAATTCCCAAGAAAAATCGTACACTCTACCTTTATTTTCTATCTGCCATGAAGCCGTGACAAAGAAAATAATGTTTCTATACAAAGTTCATGTTGCTATCTACCCATTCAATCCATTTAAGATTTACAATCAATTTGGTATGATATAAAAATTAATTCTCTCATGGATTGACTGTGCTATACCCGTTGGTGGTTCAATTCACATTCAATTTAACAAAAGACATTGTACTTGGCGGCTGCGCTAATATCATGATACCTCGAGGGTTTACCTGTGACTACCTGGCGTAAAGGTAGAATGGATGTGTTATTATCCATTGACAGGTGTTGCTAAATAATGACCCGTATGATCTGCAACATAAATGCATTTTTACAACCCACACTTTTTTCGGTTCTTGTAACCCTCATGTTTATCTCTCTCTCTCTCTCTCGCGTCATTCCCCTTCTCTCATTCTTCTCTTTTTCTCTGTCTCTTCTCTCTCTTTTTTTCTATTCCCCTCTCTCTCTCTCTTTTCTATCTCTTTCTTTTTCTTCTCTTTTCTCTTCTTTCTCTCTTCTTTCTCTCTCTTCTTCTCTCTCTTCTTTCTCTCTCACTCTCTCTCACCCCCTCCCTCTCTCTCCCTCTCTCTCTCTCTTTCTCTCTCTCTCCCAGTCTCACTCTCTCTCTCTCTCTCTCACTCTCTTTCTCTGTTCAAGTCTCATTATAATCATCACATTTATTAATCATCATTTCTGGTAATAGAACGTAACCACGTGACAACAGGAAGATAATTCTAAACACTAATAGCTAAACATCTTTGGTTTGGTCCATAAAGGATTACTTTGGATTTTTTTGCGATAGATAAATAGATACAAATACGCTACACAAATAGATAGATGATCATGGTTATAAGAGGGAGCGATGTAATTAGGATTATAGTGATAACTATCATGAATAGGTTGATGATAATGATGATAACGGCAATGACTTGATTAAGACTAGCATAGGTGGTAGTATGACTATTTTTGTGATGATAATATGAATTATAAATATGATAGATTAGGATAAGCTATTTTTTTTACTCAACCCTAATTAGCGTATTTATCTCGTTAAGCTTTTTAATTAAGCAATTGTAAGATACCGAGTGGATAGTCTTTACCAAGAAATTTTTTGAGATTCTCCTTTAAAAAAGATTCCTTAAGAAATTCTAGATTGCTGAGAAACGAGATTTCCCCAAAAATTAAATTCCCAGAAAATAAATCTTTTAAAAAATTTAAATTTAAAAATTCTCAAATCTTAAGAAATTCCAAGTCCCTGAGAAACGCCAGATTCCCAAGAAAATTCCAAATTCCCAAGAAAATCCAAATTCTTCTTCTTCTTCTTCTTCAAAAAAAAAGAAAAAAAAAAAAAAATCAAATTTCTAACAGATTCCAAAATTCCCGAGAAATTCCAAGATCTCAAGAAATTCGAAATTCTCAAGAAAATCCAAAATCTTAAAAAAAAATCCAAATTGCTAAGAAATTCTAAAATCTTAAGAAATTCCAAGTCCCTGAGAAACGCCAGATTCCCCCAAGAAATTCCAAATTCCCAAGAAAATCCAAATTCTTAAAAAAAAAATCAAATTCCTAACAGATTCCAAAGTCCCGAGAGATTCCAAAATTCCCGAGAAAATCCAAATTCTAATAAAAAAAATCAAATTCCTAACAGATTCCAAAGTCCCGAGAGATTCCAAAATTCCCGAGAAATTCCAAATTGCTAAGAAATTCCAAGATCTCAAGAAATTCCAAATTCCCCAGAAAATCCAAAATCTTTTTAAAAATTCCAAATTGCTAAGAAATTCTCAAATCTTAAGAAATTCCAAGTCCCTGAGAAACGCCAGATTCCCCCAAGAAATTCCAAATTCCCAATAAAATCCAAATTCTTAAAAAAAAAATCAAATTCTTAACAGATTCCAAAATTCCGAGAGATTCCAAAATTCCCGAGAAATTCCAAAATTCCCAAGAAATTCCAAATTGCTAAGAAATTCCGAGATCTCAAGAAATTCCAAATTCCCCAGAAAATCCAAAATCTTAAAAAAAAAAATCCAAATTGCTAAGAAATTCTCAAATCTTAAGAAATTCCAAGTCCCTGAGAAACGCCAGATTCCCCCAAGAAATTCCAAATTCCCAAGAAAAACCAAATTCTAAAAAAAATCAAATTCCTAACAGATTCCAAAGTCCCGAGAGATTCCAAAATTCCCGAGAAATTCCAAAATTCCCAAGAAATTCCAAATTGCTAAGAAATTCCAAGATCTCAAGAAATTCCAAATTCCCCAGAAAATCCAAAATCTTTTAAAAATTCCAAATTGCCAAGAAATTCTAAAATCTTAAGAAATTCCAAGTCCCTGAGAAACGTCAGATTCCCAAGAAATTCCAAATTCCCACGAAAATCCAAATTCTGAAAAAAATCAAATTCCTAACAGATTCCAAAGTCCCGAGAGATTCCAAAATTCCCGAGAAATTCCAAAATTCCCAAGAAATTCCAAATTGCTAAGAAATTCCAAAATCTCAAGAAATTCCAAATTCTCAAGAAAATCCATTTTCTTCAAAAGATTCCAAATTGCTAAGAAATTCTAAAATCCTAAGAAATTCCAAGTCCCTGAGAAACGCCAGATTCCCAAAACAATTCCAAATTCCCACGAAAATCCAAATTCTTAAAAAAAATCAAATTCCTAACAGATTCCCGAGAGATTCCAAAATTCCCGAGACATTCCAAAATTCCCGAGAAATTCCAAAATTCCCAAGAAATTCCAAATTGCTAAGAAATGCCGAAAGTCCCTGAGAAACGCCAGATTCCCCCAAAATTTCAAATTCCCAAGAAAATCCAAATTCTTAAAAAAAATCAAATTCCTAACAGATTCCAAAGTCCCGAGAGATTCCAAAATTCCCGAGAAATTCCAAAATTCCCAAGAAATTCCAAATTGCTAAGAAATTCCAAGATCTTAAGAAATTCGAAATTTCCCAGAAAATCCAAAATCTTTAAAAAATCCAAATTGCTAAGAAATTCTCAAATCTTAAGAAATTCCAAGTCCCTGAGAAACGCCAGATTCCCCCAAGAAATTCCAAATTCCCAAGAAAATCCAAATCCTTAAAAAAAAAAAAAATCAAATTCCTAACAGATTCCAAAGTCCCGAGAGATTCCAAAATTCCCGAGAAATTCCAAAAATTCCCAAGAAATTCCAAATTGCTAAGAAATGCCGAGATCTCAAGAAATTCCAAATTCCCCAGAAAATCCAAAATCTTTTAAAAAAATTCCAAATTGCCAAGAAATTCTATAATCCTAAGAAATTCCAAGTCCCTGAGAAACGCCAGATTCCCAAGAAATTCCAAATTCCCAAGAAAATCCAAATTCTTAAAAAAAAAATCAAATTCCTAACAGATTCCAAAGTCCCGAGAGATTCCAAAATTCCCAAGAAATTCCAAATTGCTAAGAAATTCCAAAATCTCAAGAAATTCCAAATTCTCAAGAAAATCCAAAATCTTAAAAAAAATTCCAAATTGCTAAGAAATTCTCAAATCTTAAGAAATTCCAAGTCCCTGAGAAACGCCAGATTCCCCCAAGAAATTCCAAATTCCCAAGAAAATCCAAATTCTTAAAAAAAAATCAAATTCCTAACAGATTCCAAAGTCCCGAGAGATTCCAAAATTCCCGAGAAATTCCAAAATTCCCAAGAAATTCCAAATTGCTAAGAAATGCCAAGATCTCAAGAAATTCCAAATTCCCCAGAAAATCCAAAATCTTTTAAAAAATTCCAAATTGCCAAGAAATTCTCAAATCTTAAGAAATTCCAAGTCCCTGAAAAACGCCAGATTCCCCCAAGAAATTCCAAATTCCCACGAAAATCCAAATTCTTAAAAAAAAAAATCAAATTCCTAACAGATTCCAAATTCCCGAGAGATTCCAAAATTCCAGAGAAATTCCAAAATTCCCAAGAAATTCCAAAATTCCCAAGAAATTCCAAAATCTCAAGAAATTCCAAATTCTCAAGAAAATCCAAAATCTTAAAAAAAATTCCAAAGTGCCAAGAAATTCTCAAATCTTAAGAAATTCCAAGTCCCTGAGAAACGCCAGATTCCCAAGAAATTCCAAATTCCCAAGAAAATCCAAATTCTTAAAAAAAAATAAAAATCAAATTCCTAACAGATTCCAAAGTCCCGAGAGATTCCAAAATTCCCGAGAAATTCCTAAAATTCCCAAGAAATTCCAAATTGCTAAGAAATTCCAAGATCTCAAGAAATTCGAAATTCCCCAGAAAATCCAAAATCTTTAAAGAAATTCCAAATTGCTAAGAAATTCTCAAATCTTAAGAAATTCCAAGTCCCTGAGAAACGCCAGATTCCCCCAAGAAATTCCAAATTCCCAAGAAAATCCAAATTCTTAAAAAATAAAAAAAAAACAAATTCCTAACAGATTCCAAATTCCTAACAGATTCCAAAATTCCCGAGAAATTCCAAAATTTCCAAGAAATTCCAAATTGCTAAGAAATTCTCAAATCTTAAGAAATTCCAAGTCCCTGAGAAATTCCAAGTCCCTGAGAAACGCCAGATTCCCAAAACAATTCCAAATTCCCAATAAAATCCAAATTCTTAAAAAATAAAAAAAACAAATTCCTAACAGATTCCAAATTCCTAACAGATTCCAAAATTCCCGAGAAAATTTCCCAAAAATTTCCCAGAACAAATGTAAAATTCCAAAATCTCAAGAAATTCCAAATTCCCCAGAAAATCCATTTTCTTCAAAAGATTCCAAATTGCTAAGAAATTCTCAAATCTTAAGAAATTCCAAGTCCCTGAGAAACGCCAGATTCCCCCAAGAAATTCCAAATTCCCAAGAAAATCCAAATCCTTAAAAAAAAAATAAAAATAAAATTCCTAACAGATTCCAAAGTCCCGAGAGATTCCAAAATTCCCGAGAAATTCCAAAAATTCCCAAGAAATCCCAAGTTCCTTCCTCTCAAGATTCGCTTCCTTTCAATACATCTTCATGAAAAAAAGAAAAAGAAAAAGAAAATCTTGATGAATGGCGGGAGAAGGCCCACGGGGAGGGGGAGGGAGGGGGAGGGGGGAGAGGGAGAAGGGGGAATTAAAACTGAAGATAAAGCAACATAGACTAAAGATTAGAAAGAAAGAAGTGTGTGAGCTAAAAAAAAAAAAAAGAAAAAAAGAAAAGAAAAGAAGAAAAAAAAAAGGTGTTCCTGGTGATGAGGTGTTTTGTTATTTTTTTCTCATATTTTTCCCTATGGAAAAGCCTATTTATTTATCTGTCTGTGTATCTTCGTTTCTTTTTATTGTCATATTTTTCGAACTTCTTGTCTATCAGTGAGTCTTTCTATCTATCTGTTTATTTTTCTTTCTAACTATTTGTCTCTGTCTATCTAACTATCTGTCTCTGTCTCTCTATCTATCTGTCTCTGTCTATCTATCTAACTATCTGTCTCTGTCTATCTATCTATCTAACTATCTGTCTCTGTCTAACCATCTGTCTCTGTCTATCTAACTATCTATCTTTATCTATCTATCTGTGTCTATCTATCTATCTATCTATATTTATCTATCTAACTATCAATCTCTATCTATCTATATTTATCTATCTGCCAGCGTGAGAATGTGCGTTCTTGAATATTATATTTTTTGTTATTTTTCTCCCTCGCCGAAAAAAAATAGGGTTCCTTTCTTTTATCTACTTGGTTTTATTTATCTGTTTATCTTCTTATTTTGATGTTTTTTCCAACTTTCTGTCTATCAGTGACCCTATTTATTTATCTGTCTATCGGTCTGTCTATTTATCTATATGACTATTTGTCTCGGTCCTTCTCTATCTTTCTGTCTATCTATCTATCTACATCATCAATCTATCGTAGCTTAAAATTTTCCTTCTTAAAATTATCTTTTTTTTTATGATGCTTTTTGTTTTTTTACGTCTGTCAATTCTTTTTATCCTGTCTTTGTCTTTTGTTTATAATCTCCGTTATAATATTTACATGTCAGTAGGATTTCGGGCAGGGATGGTCTTTCTTATATTCACTGATAGAGAACGTAATGAATATTGCTAATGAATATTGTTCCAGAAAGAAAAACTGCCTTAGGAAAAAAAAAAAAAAAAAAATTTTTAACAAAAAAATTTTTAAAATTATCAAAAAAAATAAATTTTTAAAATTAAAACAATTTTATATTTTAAAATAAGTGAATAAGGTATTACAAAAAGTTACGTTAGGTATCATTATCAAAAAAAAAAAAAAAAAAAAAAAAGGATTCCTGATGAAGGTAAACATTATCATCTTAATGAAGATTTCCCAGATAAATTAATAAACTTCTTTTCTTTTTTAGGGGGAAAATTTTTTTAATATTCATTCCTTTTTTCTCTATGAATACCGACACCTATCGTAATTAAGAAAAGTGTCATGGCTTATCTCATTATCTATAATTATTTGAATCATTAATCATTTTCTTTTTAAAAAAACAGTGAATTTAGATTAGATATGACTAGTGTGCCTATAAAAAAAAAAAAAAAAAAAAAAAAAAAAAAAAAAAAAAAAAAAAAAGGGTTAATTTTTGGCCTTCACAAGTTTTGGGTCTTTCCCAAAAGGGGCCACGGGAACTATTCCCCCCAAAAAATGGAGAAAAAACCTTTTTACCCAGAACAAAGTTAAACTTCACTTAGAAAAAAAAAGGAAAGAAGGGAAGAGAGAGAGAGAGAGAGAGAGAGAGAGAGAGAGAGAGAGAGAGAGAGAGAGAGAGAGAGGAGAGAGAGAGAGAGAGAGAAAGAAAGAGAGAGAAGAGAAGACAGACAGACGAAGAAAGAAACAAAAAAAGAGAAAGAAAAAGACAAAAAGAAAGAAAAAAAAAAAAAAAAAAAAAAAACAGGAACAACAACACAAAAGAAACAAAACAAGAAAGAAAAGAGACAAAAACAAAAAAAAGAGAGAAAAAAGAAAGGAAGAAAAATGGCCTAGAACCCAACAGTTGGCTGCCCCCTATTTCTCCATCTCTCCTCCAGAGAGTTTTCAGACATTGGCATTACAGCATATATCTCCCCCAACAGTTTCTTTACTAGCCAAGTCCTCAAATTTAACAATCAAAAAATGAACCCAAAAACTAGCACACAAGTTTTCCTACAGGTTCCTAGAGATTCGTTCCTAGAAGGTGAGAGAGTGAGAGGGAGAGAGAGAGAGGGAGAGGGAGAGTGAGAGAGAGAGAGAAGAAGAAGAGAGAAGAAGAGAGAGGAGGGGGAGGGGGAGGGGGGGGAGGGAGAGATGAGATAGAGAGAGAGGAGAGAAAAGAGAAAGAGAGATAGTGATAGATCGAGAGAAAGAGAGAGAGAGGGGAGAGAGCGAGGGAGAGCGGGAGGGAGAGAGAGAGAGAGAGAGGGGAGAGAGAGAGAGAGAGAGAGAGAGAGAGAGAGAGAGAGAGAGAGAGAGAGAGAGAGAGAGAGAGAGAGAAGAAAAATAATTATTTGAAAAAATTACTTTCAATGTTCCTCCAAAACCCTAAACTACACTTTTCCATCCAGCAATCATTGCACAAAAAGTAATAAATTTCTAATTCCTCTACCCGCTATCAAACATGAATTTTTTTAAAATAAAAAACTAAAATATATAAAGGGGTTTTTCAACATCGCACCACTGTCCAACAAATTGTTTTCATGTCAAAACAAAATGGACATATAAAATATATATATATATATATATATATATATATATATATATATATATATATATATATATATATATACATATATAAAATATATATATATATATATATATATATATATATATATATATATAAAATTTTTTTTTTATTTATTATATATATATAATAAATCTCTATATTACAAAAGAAAAAAACAACACACATACCACACACACACAACACAACACACACACACACACACACACACAACACACACACAAAAAAACAAAAAATATATATTATAATATATATATATATATATATATTTAAAAATAAAAATAAAAATATATTATATATATATATATGTAAATATAAATTATAAATATATATTTAAAATATATTAAAATATTATATTATATATATATTTAAAATATATATATATATATTTTTTTTTTTTGTTGTGTTTTTTTTTTTTTTTTATAAATATATATATATATATATATATATATATATATATATATTATATATTTATTTTTATAACCCCACACACACACTATTAATCTCTCTCTTTCTAAAAGTAGATAAGGGACAGCTATGACCCTTGTTCCACAGACGTAATGGTTCCGTGTTTTAAGAAAAGGGAAAAATCTCCCGAGTATTATGTAAACTTGTCGTCTTCGTCCCACCAAAAAGAGAGAGAGAGAGAGAGAGAGAGAGAGAGAGAGAGAGAGAGAGAGAGAGAGAGAGAGAGAGAGAGAGAGAGAGGAAGGAAGAAAGAAGAAGAAGAAGG
>NC_091558.1:3004842-3007342 GCF_042767895.1 Penaeus vannamei
TATATATATATATATATATATATATATATATATATGTATATATATATGTATATATATATATATATATATATATATATATATGTGTGTGTGTGTGTGTGTGTGTGTGTGTGTGTGTGTATGTGTGTGTGTGTGTGTGTGTATGTTTGAACGTGTGTGTGTGTGTGTGTGTGTGTGTGTGTGTGTCTATGTTTGTGTGTGTGTGTGTGTGTGTGTGTGTGTGTGTGTGTGTGTGTGTGTACATGAAAACGCTCGAGTATGAAATAAGAATTGGAGGGGCATAAGATTAAAGTATCGCAAAATCTTTCATTAAAGTTTAAATTCCTTTAGATCAACAACTACAATCTCCTTGTGTTTGTTGCAGATACGTCTGTCAAACAAGCGTAACATAAGGACCAAGCTGATATCTTTAATCAGAGTACAAGTTAAAAGCAAAACATTTAAAGGTCATGTAAAGAGAGAGAGAGAGTGAGAGATTGAGAGAGAGAGAGAGACAGCTAAAAGAGAGCGCGAGAGCGAGAGCGAGAGAGACAGCTACAGAGAGCGAGAGCGAGAGAGACAGCTGCAGAGAGCGACAGAGAGAGCGAGAGAGACAGCTAAAAGAGAGCGAGAGAGAGAGAGAGAGAGACAGCTAAAAGAGAGCGAGAGCGAGAGAGAGAGAGAGAGAGAGAGAGAGAGAGAGAGAGAGAGAGAGAGCGAGAGCCGAGACCGAGAGAGCGGCAGCGAGAGAGAGCGAGAGCGAGCGAGAGAAAGAAAGAAAGAAAAGAAAGAAAGAGAAAGAGAGAAGAGAGAGAGATTAGTAAAACAGCGTTAATAAAACAAGATTATACAAGGAAGGTGAGATATCATTGGATGCGAATAAACCAGAGTCAGTTCCATTATTCATGAACTGTTGGTTTTCCAAAAGTAAACACGTGGAATAACCTCGACTTCCAAGCTGTGGAAAGATATGATGAGCTACCTGGAGTGGAGGCTGCAGGCAGGAAAGTGATAGACCACATATACACATATATACACACACACACACACTCAGACACACACGCACAAAAAAAAAAAAAGACACTATATATGTGTGTGTGTGTGTGTGTGTCTGTGTGTGTATGTGTGTGTCTGTCTGTCTGCGTATGTGTATATGTCTTTGTGCGTGTGCGTGCTGTATATAACGCAGTGTGTGTGTGTGTGTGTGTGTGTGTGTGTGTGTGTGTGTGTGTGTGTGTGTATCTGCGTGTGTGTGTGTGTGTGCGTATATATGTCTCTGTGTGCGTGTGCTGTATATAACGCAGCGGAGAATTCAGTAATGGCCGCATTATCCCACAACACAAAGACCGCCTTTACTTCGGCCTCCTCACGCCCTCGCAGTCGCCCGGGTCCCGTAAGTCAACAGTCTGAAATCAAGGGCTTGTTTAAGCAAGGATAACATCTCCCCGAGAAATGCAACGTGTCTGATCCGCAAGTGCAAACCAAACCCGCCTTTGGGACTGTCTTTCAGAAACAAGTGGAAAGACACTTGTTTTTTGGATGTTTTCTTTTTTCTTATCGCTTTTCTGGGTCTCCTGGTTATCTTTTTTTATTCCTGTCAGTCTTGTGTGTTTTTCGGTCGATTTATTTTTTAATATATTTTCTTTGAGTGTGAATTTTTATATATTTTCTTAGAGTATGATTTTTTTTTTTTTTTCGTTGAGTATGATTTTTTATATATTTTCTTTGAGTATGAATTCCTTGTCTAGTCGAAAAGGAGTGATACTGCAGTTGTTTTCCGACACCAAAACGTATTTACGAAACCAAAACACAAAAGAAACAGCTCCTGTCTTGTTGTTGTATTCTCATAGTACACGTGACAACCTTGAGCAATAATATTATTCTTTCTTGTTGTAAGAACATCACGATATCAAATCAATGTCAGACCAGACCAGGATTTGTCTATAATTAACCCTGTTGGCAAGACAAAGCGTGTGTTTCCCGCAGTGATGGTTGCTGCAGATACGCATAAACAAAATTCGGTTTATGTGGTATGTGGAAGTGACATTAGCGTAGAGTATGTGGTGCGTGTCTGTTACTTTTTCCTCTTTGTTGTGCTGTGTTAGGCCTTGTGTAGAGGTGCCCAGTGAGTCAGTTTAATAAACATGCAAATATTTTTTTCATTCAGTCTAATTCTACAACAAAAGTTCTTTCTACCTCTCTATATCTATTTTTTTCTCTTTCAATTTCTCTTTATCGTTCTCTTTCTCTTTTTCTTTTACCTCCTCTTATACTTTTTTTACTTTTCTTTTTCCCTCTCTGTCTGTCTGTCTGTCTGTCTGTCTGTCTCTCTCTCTCTCTCTCTCTCTCTCTCTCTCTCTTCCTTGTCCTCTTTCTCTCTCTCTCTCTCTCCCTCTCCTCCTCCCTCTCCCTCTCTCTCTCCCTCTCCTCTCCCTCTCCCTCTCCCTCTCCCTCTCCCTCCCTCTCTCCCTCCTGCTCTCTCCTTCTTTCCTTTCTTCTTCCTCTCCCTCTTCTCTTTCTCCCT
>NC_091558.1:3017342-3019842 GCF_042767895.1 Penaeus vannamei
GTCATAAGTGATTTTTGTTCCCTTTTTTTGTTAAAAAGGAGTTGGCTATGTTGCAAAAAAGTGACTATCAATCCTTTAACCTGAACCAAGCACACATTTTTTTTTTTTTTTTTTTACCTGAACTATAATCAGCGTTAGCGTTACAAAACCTCTAATTGACATTCGTTACACGGACATGCACATACACAGAAATAAATGCATATCTGTCAGTCTAGACATGCATATCTACCGTACAGATAGGAAAAATAAATCTATATCCATTTGATAGATCAATAGATATGCATTTGTTTCTGTGTATATGGATGTCTGTTCATACGAATATTCTTTAGGTTGGGAATGGCACAATTTTAACAAACAGGCCGAGTACTAAAAAAAGAATTATTCCAGCATTGTGAGCCTCAATTCTCTACGTATTTCAGTGTTAGGGAAGCCATAGTCACTTCTTTATGTAGTAAATTGTTATAAATCAATTAAATCCGGTTCATTATGAGGATGCTATCATTATGAGGATGCTATCAGTGCTAAATGCAAGCTCAACAGCGAAAGCAACAAGGAAAACTAGTACATATATATCTGTGTGTGTGTGTGTGTGTGTGTGTGTGTGTGTGTGTGTTTGTGTTTGTGTGTGTGTGTGTGTGTGTGCGTGTGTGTGCGTGTGTGTATGTGTGTGTGTGTGTGTGTGTGTGTGTGTGTGTGTGTGTGTACACGCCTACGTACATCCCCAAACAATCAAATGTAAATAATAATAATAAACAAAAAAATAAAAGTTTTCATATTGCAAAAAGGATAAACAGTTTCTAAAATAAATACAATTTGCATACTGAACCTCTGGTCGAGATTCATAACCCCATTTCCCGCCAGGAAGCGAGCAACATTGAAACTGCCTTGCATATTTTCATAATTAAAATTGCAATAAATGGCTTACTAGCTCCCTGATTGCTTATAAATCTAACGAGCAAGGTTAAACGCTCGGTTTAATAAATCGGTGATGTATTCCCATTTATATTTTCATTTATGGACGTTTAACCATGAATATGCATGAACTGATAGACATATAGATAAAAATAAGCGCAAAAAAATATCAAGAGATCCACTTAGACGCTTTTGTATACAGGGTGTACCACGTGTTTCATTGGATATTTAAAGAGATGAAACACGACGTAAAAGTCTGTAATAAACACGCATTTTTTAACTATTCTTGAGAAAGACTAATATTTACAAAAGTTATGCAGAGTCGCAGTGGAAACAGGGTTGTCGTTTATCCGTAACAGCATTTCTACCGTTTTCTAAACATGAGATGTTACAGAAAACGGGTATAAATAATAGAATTGAACCGTACACTATCATAAACGTGAATATTAGATTACAGTCATAGTAAGGGCCAGTGATTGGTGTTTATAGGATGCCCTGCTTTACTTTCTCGTTTATTACACTGCATAAAACAATATATAATAAATACACTATTAAACATAAAATGGGACCGCATCTTTTTATAGAAATGTATTAGTTGTAGAAACGAAAACGCAACATTGAACCTGTAACCTTGATTCATATAAAAGAATAAAAAGATAAATCTAAAAAAAGAAAAAAAATGTATACGACTATTCCTTGTGAGTGTGTTCCAGCTGGAAGACCAGCTGAAGCGACATCGAATGAAATATCTTCCGTGATGACGGTCGGTCTGCCACATCTTACCAGTTCATACCAAGATAGTTACAGGAAATTTATGTTTGATTTATTTGAACAAGGGAAAATATTTCCTTGTTGCTTTGAATGCGTTTTATTTGCTTCAAACCATCTGTAATCATAAAAAATAACAAAAAACAGACTACGGAAAGCAAATCCGTAGTGACGTCACCATCCGTCGGTAGTCTTTTGTTTCCGTTCAGCAGACGAATTTCCGTAGACATCCAGCCCGGGGTGGGTGATAGAAAAGCAAGCATTGACATGTATTTTCCCTGCCGAAAAACAACCATTATGGTGGTAACTTCCATTGTGTGTATGAAACTACTTCCCTTTTGGCTGATATTGAAATGTCTCGTGACTTTCAGCTTCTGATAAATACTTGGACAATTTAGAATTTAATCGAGGTTCAGTCACGTGCCAAGCCTTTCTCTCTCTTCTTTTCTTACCTTTTCCCTTTCCCTTTCTCCCTTTTGCCTTTTCATCTCACCTCCCTTTCTCCCACTCTAATATTTTCATCACTCCTTCCTTTCCCTCTCTTCGTCTCTTCTCTTCTCCCTTTCGCCTTTTCTTCTCTTCTCCCTCTCTCCCTCTCTAGTATTTTCATCACTCCTTCCTTTCGCTCTCTCCCTCTCTTCGTTTCTTCTCTTCTCCCTCTAATATTTTCATCACTCCTTCTCCTCTTCGTCTTTTCTCTTCTCTCTTTTCCTCTCTCCATTTCTTTTCTTGCAGGATACCTTAAACACATATCATGGAGGATGTGTGTGTGTTTGTTTGTTTGTGTGTTTGTTTGTTTGTGTGTTTTGTGTGTGTGTGT
>NC_091558.1:3029842-3047342 GCF_042767895.1 Penaeus vannamei
GAGAGAGAGAGAGAGAGAGAGAGAGAGAGAGAGAGAGAGAGAGAGAGAGAGAGAGAGAGAGAGAGAGAGAGAGAGAGAAAGAAAGAAAGCGACAAAAAAAGAAAGAGAGACAAAAAAGACAGTCAGTCAGACAGACACAGAAGGACAGACTCAGACAAAAGGGTAGAGGGACACAACAACTTGTCTCGGCTGATTTAGGAGTGGGTGTCCGATAGCCATGGAGGAGCAAGGAAGGAGGGAAAGTATACAGGACTTCAGGTGACTTGCTCTTGGTGGATTGACAACAGAGGAAAGAGGGAGAGGAAAAAAGGAGAAGAAGGGAGAGGAAGATGGATGGTGAAGGAGGAGATGGAGGGAGATGGGAAGGAGAGAAATGGGGATAGGAAAAAGAGGGAAAGAAGGGAGAAGGAGAGAGAGGGAGGGAAGAGATGAGAGATAAAGGAAGAAGATGGAGGGAGATGGAAAGGAGGAGGAGAGAGATAGGTAAGAAGGGAAGAGAAAGAAAGGAGAAGATAAGATGAGGAGGAGGCGATGGGAGAAAAGAGAGGGATAGGAAAGATGAGAAAACGGAAGAAAATGGAAAATGAAAGAGGAAAAAGAGGGGAGATGGAAGAGGGAGCGAAAGAAGAAAAATGTTTAAAGGATAGAGCGGATAGTGGACGGAGATACAAAAGATAGATGTAAGAGAGAGGGAGAGAAGAAGGTGAGTGACATACGGAGTGACATTGTGAGGAGGAGACCGAGGGCGAATGGAGGAGGGGGGGTTGGGGGGGGGGTAGGAAAGATGAAGGTTTAAGGAAATTGGATGATGTGATGGGAGGGGGAGGGGGAGGGGGAGGTCATATAAGGAGGGCATATAATGCAAGGGGATAAAGGGGGAGGAGAGACATATGGGTTGAAAAGGAGGGCCTGTAAGTGACGGGAAGAGGCAGGAAGGAATGAAAGAAAATAGATGAGAAGGGAAGAAGAGAGAGAGAGAGAGAGAGAGAGAGAGAGAGAGAGAGAGAGAGAGAGAGAGAGAGAGAGAGAGAGAGAGAGAGAGAGAGAGAGAGAGAGAGAGAGAGAGAGAGAATAAGAACGAGAAAGAGATTAGAGAGAACACAAAAAAAGAAGAAAAAAAATCAGAAAATATAAGAAGTTACAAAAAAAAAACGAATGAGAAAAAAAAAAAGAAACGGAGAATAAGAGATAAGTGAGAGATAAGTTCAATATGTTATTTTCTAAATTAGGAAGGAGGAGAAACAACATCGGGAGGCCTTAATACAGTCAAAATAAGCATTAGGACCACGGTAATTTCATGGTGTAATGTACTTGCAAATTGCTAATTCTTTGTTGTAATGTCTTATGAGTTGTTACTAATTATGTAATCAGATGTCAGGTCTCTAAGATGTCTCAAAAAAAAAATTAAAAGGGTACAAGTGATGATTACCTTAAGTTCCAAAATCAATCAAAATATAACTCAGTCTTGGACCTTGCTGTTTAGTCACGAAATAATTCAAGATAAATAAACAAGACATGGAAACGATACAACAATAATGAAGTATCTAACTTTCCTGGGAAATATGCAAATACAAAAATGGCGTTTGATTAATTTGACCAATCAGACGCAACTCTATAGTGAAAAAAGAAAGAAAAGATGGGGAGTTGCTGCTTTAACTTATATCTCAGACATTTACGAGAAAACAAGCGCTGTATTTTTTTCAATTTATTTTCATTTTAATATGAACATAAAATATCAAATTTATCACTTAGGTATTAATATTTTTGGTTTTTTGTTTTTGTCTATGCATAAGATATGTAATATATGAGAATTGATAATAAATCTTGATTATTTTTTCACTTTGTGATCTTTGAGCCCCATTTTGACCCCCTAAATGACAAGATTTCGGAAATTTACACTCCTAGTCATTTTCAGTACATAAATCTTCTACAGAAAAAGTCTGTGAACTGTTTTTCCTCAAAAATGCTTCTTTCATTATCAAAAAGCCACATTTTTTTCAAATATGTCCTAGTCTATAAGAATAAACTTCGATATCGAGAAAGTATGACAGAGAATTAATAACTCCGCAGTGGAAAATTCAATATAGTACCCAGGTGCGAGTCCAGAGAATTTCCTGGTGGGGGGCACAGGGGTTAACAACAATAAATCTGGAGAGCCGCCCAAAAGTAACAAAATTAAGGCTGCCCACTTCAGTATTTATATTGTACTGTTACGCATTGTTTACATTTTCATATTGCTTTACTTGGCCACATTAAATCTGCTGGGTGTACTTTTACCAAGTGCTAGGCTAACACACAAAACACTATGATGTTTGCTGTACAGTTAATCAGAAGTTGGTGCTCCTAGCTCTGTACAGTGAAAATAGCAGTGTTCTTCTGTGTAGTAATTTGATTTAACTAAGCAGAGCTACTTCCCTCTTTTCTTAAAATAAAAGCCTTCATGAGTTCTTAACATAGTCTAATCAAATAAGGTTTCAGTTATGCTTCCATCTGAACATACAGCTTCGGTAAAGAACTTTATGCAATGATTGACATTAAGACGAGTCAGTGACCATTGGGGGGCACACGGGGTGGCCGATCAGATTGCAAGAGGGGCTGGTGCCTCTCCCAGAATACAGTATACTCGGAGAAGACTTTATACCTTTCAGGTTAGCGGTGTGGTCTTGGTACAACATATTTACCAAATGGATAATCTAAACTCCTTTTTCCATAGAAATAGTTTTATTCATATTCCTTCTGCATATATATTTTCATATATTAAAATATATTGTTTCTTAGCGAACAAGTACAACATTCCAAAAGCAATCTACAAAGTAGTCTCATACAATTCAAAAAACCTATACATTTTCTTCTAAGATTATCTGACTATCATATTTCATTGTGAGAAACCTCAATTTTTTAACTATCAAGCAATAATTATAATGATCACAGACAGCCAGCCAACAAAATGGGAGAATATGCATGCCGTTAAGTAATACAAAATTAAGTTCAATCCACATTTTGTATTACAGTTTCGTTAGTAAAGTAATACTAAAATTTTGTCATGTGGAGGATGTGTATAACGAGTGTGGTTAGCTGAAAGCATTGTTGTTATAATAGAATATTTATCAACTATTTAAGCCAAGTCAGTTAGCAGTATATACAAAATATAATATAGTATGACACACATGAAGCACTTACAAAATCAATGGAGAGTAAGCTGATTATTTTTGTACTTCATAATATATTTGTAAGTACATGTGTATACAAAGCTGAGTAACTTTAAAAGACATTTAGCTAATAAAAATCATCAGATAACTTTTCTTTTCTCTTTTTACTATACTTCAGTTTTAAAGTTTGTTTCAGTTCAGCTAGATATTCTTTGTAACATATTCTTACCTTGGCTGTTTTTTAATATATAAATGGAACTTTTGAACAATCCTAAATTATACGGATCTAAATCAACACTAAAAAAGATTTGTAATAAGAATGCTGTTATAATTGTTATTGTAAAATGTTCATATTACTGTCTCCTTATATATTATTCTATTTTTAAAAAATGGAGACAGTAACAACTGTCTTATTCTAAAATTCTTTAGGTTATCCGGTCTAAAAAGTGTTAAGAAAAAGGTAATTGTCCGTGTCAATTTAGCCAGCTCTATTACCAGTAAATATATGTGCCAATCTCAAATACCGGAAAAGAGAAAAAAAAAATGTTTGTGCATTACAATACTCCAAAGGAACAGCATTTACCGTCTCTAAAACACTACCTGTCATCACCAATAAAATCAATCATAAATGAAATCATCAAAATCGGTTAATACCTGTGATCACATGTTGTACATTTTAGTTATTTAGCAACTTACTGACCTGCACAAATACATACAATTCCTCTTAGCAGCCTCTCTCACATTTTACAAATTAAATTACATTTGAATGGTTTCCCTAAACAATTTCCTTACTCCAGATGCTCATTTTATTTTCTTCCTTACCAGTGAAACACAATTCCTCTGCCATCTTAAATTTATAACATCCTTTTGTGAATCAACTTAAATCACAGTAATATGACTTAAGCCTTCAACAGAAACTCCTTATCTGTGCAATACTCCTTCTATTAACAAACTGGGGCAACATAAGTACTTTCAAGATTCAATTTCAACGCCATTTTTCTTCTTTTAATCTATGAAATGCAATGACAAATTAGATTCAGCATTAAGTACTTCTATTCCTTGGGCACAAATGTTCTCAACAACCTAGTTCTCTTATAATCCCTAACAATTTAGATGGATATTATTATATTTTATGATTCTTTAATTACTAGTAGTAGTTGTGATAATAATAATTAGTAGTAGTAGCTAAGCAGTGCAATAAAGATAATAAGAATGACAATAAAAAACTTTTAAAATTATTATTAAAATTATCATAAAAAATAATTGCAATAAGAAAATAATGGAAATCATGTGGATAATATCAATTAAAAAATAACATTAATGAAATATTTCTATTGATATGACTATTCTCATCATCAATATTGTGTCAATGACAGTCATAGTAATAGAGGCATTGGAGATAGCAGCCTAGTTCTAATTGTAGCACATTAACGGAAATAGTAGGAAAACTAGTAGTACATGACTAGTTGCAGAGGCAGTATGTGCCATATCATGACTTTGAAAATAAAAAATTAAGAAAGAATCTCTAATAATCTCCCAAAATTTCAGAAACTGATTAAGAAGTAATAATCTGTTACACATATAAATGCAAAGGATGAGATAGCTAAGTTGGCAGAGGTTTTGCAAAGCTCAGACCTTGTCACTAATTTCATAATAAGAAAAAACTATATTGTTCTAAAGCACTGTGAGATAATTACATATTTACTAATTAGGGAACATGGGTAGTTGAGCATATTACCCTTTTCCGTGTACACTCAGTCAAACATCAAACAAATACACTAATCCAATCACTAAACAAGTTGTGTACAAACATTTAGTTCCAAATTCTTCTGTACCAATACTTTTCTGAAATAGACGATACTGACAATCTTTTTAGGAAAACATCACACTGTCTGAGCTTGATACAAATCTTAGAAATTACAAATACAACCATTTGCAACAGAAAAAAGGAAAATGTTTGAGCAACACAAGGACAAATGATATACATGACATTCAAGTGAACATGACTGGTAATGGAGCATCACCCTGAGGACTTCAGAACAACCCGCAGATGAAACCAAATGATCAGAATTACCAATATCTCTTTCATGTCTCAATTTATCAAAAATATCTAACAGAATCCAAAGGATGTGACAAAACAACAGTGGTATCACAGCCTACACGAAGCTAAATTATCTCCTCGCATTTCTAAATCAAAATCTAAGATAAGAAGACATTGGTAACCTTAAAAATTAAGATACAAACATACAAACATGCAACCTTACAGACATAAAATAGCACAGAAGGAATTTTGAGCCAGTGGTCTTCTGGAGTTGTCAAATGAATAAAAAGAATCAAGAGGGAAAAAAAAAACATGAAAAAACTTAACAGAGTGTTTCATAGAGAGCTTATGTAAGTTGGTAACTTGATAAAACATGAAAAAATGTACAAGTGAAATGTGAAATTTTGACAAATGTAAAAATGAAAAATGAGGTAAACAGTTCACAAACTACATGTTGAAAATGATATATGAAGTATCCTAAGAAAATGAAATGAAAGAAAGTATATCTATATATTTTTTCAATATATATCCTGACTATCCTACTCCTGCTTTGAAGAAAAAGAAAAGAAATACCTTTGCCTCTTAACAAAGAACAGTTCTAATTAAAATTCCTTTAATTTTATTTATTAAACTACAAAATCATAATGATGACAACTGAATAAAAATAGTACCTGTTACTAAATGAAAACTCTTTAACCAGAAACAAATTCTGACACTGACAAGATGTTGAAAAAGATTGATTAAAACTATTCACAAATCTTATCACACACTAGTAGGAATCGGGGACATTTTAAATCCCAAGCATTCGACCTCACAACATGAACATGAACCTAAAGATACTCAACACAAACGTATGTTCACTTATAAGCACCATGACTGGCAAATGGAGATATTTTTATTTGTATATTTTTTGGCAGGGGGTGGGGGTGGGGGGCATATAAACTACCAGCCGGTCACCTTCGTCTTTGAGCAATAAAACTGATTGGTTTAATTAACATAACCTCGAACAGAAGACTTATCACTAACTACCTACAAGTAAAGATTGGAGATATTAAACAAACCATACTACCATTATTTATCACAAGGCTGAAAAAGCTCACTAATCCAAAACAAAAATAGAACTTAAAGCACAAATCAGCTGCTTAAGTAAAAAAAAAAAATCCTTACGAAAACAATTTTTCTACTCATCCCATTTTCTGATGTCTGTATGTAAAGCAAAGTGAAGAAACAAACAAACAAACTGTAACTGTGCATGACTGTCTCTTAATTTCTTTATAAAATCCTTCACTTACCCTGCAAAAATATGTGCAAAAATTGCTCAGCCAATCAGATATATTGGTCTGGCTTACCTGAACAGCTTCATCTTCATAGCAAGCTAAATAACACAAGAAAAATGAATGGCAAAACCCATTTTCAATAAAGACTTTCCTCCTGAATTTCATTATTCACATATATCTTGGATAAAAAAGTTTCTCTTTTTCTGTGCTCTGTTTTCATGCCTATTTGGAAAGATTAGATCACAGCATGGGACCCATTTTAAAATCAATACTGATGTCCTTGCCATAATCTGTACAGTGCCTATCAAGTGAAGAACAGAAAAATCAGAATAACCATTTCATATAATAATTGACACAATTTTCCATCTCTTTCAGCCATTGTGTAGTCAGATCTTATATTCAACATACTTTAACAATATCTAATATTACATATACGTTTATATACATACTGATTTACAACAGAAGTGCATCTAATATACTCACAGCATAAAATAATTATATTCATTTGAATGGAAGGCAGTTTTCAGTTATATTCTTATTTTGCTGAGAATGCACTTGGTAAGACTCAAAATTTGACAGTAGCCAATATTCTATCTACAGCAGAAATATTTACAAATTACATTAAATGTTGAAGAAAAGAAAAGAACAGAGAAAAAAAAATACTCTTGATGATTTGATTTAATAATCAATATTCTCAAGAGTGCAACAAGAACTTGTAGTTTAGGTTTCTGCTCTAAGAAACCCTTAACATTGGTTGTCGTCTTCTGTGAATACCAAATCTACATGCTTATAAACCATTCATTTCATAACAAAAGGATGGCCCGTGTTAACTTTTGACTTGCTACCATATCTAATACCCAAAACTGCTTTTATCTTTCAATCAAATATTTTTTTTGAAAATTACTATACACAGCCTTGTAGTTTGCATGGTAAAGAGTATGAATCTTATATTATAGGTACATAGTTATTATAGCAATGTTAAGATATAATTCAAACTTGCTTTAGTTGTTTTCAGCTCATGAAAAAAATCTAGTTATTCTTCATACTGCTGGGTCTTTGCCACACATTACTAAAATGCAACTATTCAGTAAATTACGCTCTTAAGAACATTCTAAAAAACAAACCTTTGAGAAGATCATTCAGTAAATAAGTGAAACATATGAAAGACTTGTGACTGCTCAAAGAGCTCAAGTAAGACATTGTTCATGAATAATAGCTATCAAATAATCAGACTGTATTGGCTGTTGCTGCTATTGATTGTTTATTCTGCACAAATGAATAATGGCAACTGAACTGTTTTGTAACCAGAAAGTAATATATGTATATCAATAAAGAAATACTCTAAAATGTTATGACACATTCTCTATTTCATGTAATATAGTGGATTGCCTTGGGCACCAAAATTCATTATGTAAACTCAACTATGTTAATAAGTATCATCTGCAAAACTACATGATCATGTGAAATATCTTCTTTTTCTCATTTTACATTACTTGGTACTACTTCTGACAACACCACAATATTGTGTCACCTATGATAAAATGATCAATAGACTTTGGAAAATCATCTATCATTAACTACAGAAAATCTTAAAATCTTCTTGGGTTCTTTGAAAAATTGTAACTCCAAGTGAAAACATGTTTTTTTTTATAACATATATCCTTAAAGTCTGATGCTTCAAAAATTGGCATGTAATTTAAAGGGCAAAAAACTATCAATTGTCCCCACAAAACTCCTCACAGCAATGAATCACAATGGTTTATAAGCATGTAAATACAGTCCTTTCAAACAATACTGCAAAGCCACTGGATTATGCATTATACTATGCAACATTCACATCTCATAGCAAAGGATATCATACATATCTAAGTTAAATCCATCTAAAAGATGCCAAATAGATAATTATATACAGACATTTTCCAAAATAACAGCAGATCTCTGAAACAGCTGAGGTTCATCTTCATTTGACAAGAAACAGTAAAAGGGAAAGTGGGAAAATTTACCTGTTGGTCTTGCTATGCAATCTTTCTTGCCAGATCTTATCAATAAACAATTTCGAAAAATAATAATAACAATAATAATAAAATAGAATAAAATAAAGAAATCCAGTAAACTGATTCAGTGTCTGCTGATTTTAAAAGAAAAAAGTTCCAAATATCAGTTTCATACTGTGCATATTTCAATGCAGACAATAATACCAATGTGGTACATGAGACTATATCTTTTCCCCTATCGAAATGCAGAAGACCAGTAACTAGTAGTCATACAACTAGTTCTCTACAATTTGAGATAACAATAATTTTCCCTTCACACTTGCTAAAAGCGTGCCTTCACCAAACTGAAGGTACTGCTCTGGTGCAGGTTCTCACTCCCCTCATGGGTATATAACTAGAAAGTTTACCCAAGGCAATGTCACATCACAGCTTCTTCAACATCCCAGGGGCTCACATTAGATAGTGGCCTAGCGCTCGCAACCCATGGAGTAGCTCTGCTTGTAAGCGACCTTCCAACACCAGGACCATCACATGAACCTGTGACAAAAGGGAGGAGGGTTGTATTGCTATTGTCTGGTGTTGCATTTCCTGTAAGACTGAACTGTGAAAAAGCATACAAGACTGGGTAAATCAACTTTGAACAAATGCACACTTTGGATAACTTTCAACTGAGACCAGATACCTGATCTAATATGAAGAATTGGATTCTTTGAGCTCTGTATCATAGTATTTGTTGAAGACTTAGATAAAGAGATGAAATAGCAGAGAATTAGGATGAAGTAGCTAAGCAGGAAGGGTAGATGCCAATATCAGAAAGGCAATAAAGTAAAAGACCATAAAAAATAGGACCCTTTACTTTGTAATAACCATAATGATGAAAAAAATATAATTAAAAAAGCAAAAAGTATCTAAAGCATGATGTAAACATGGGGAAAGGAGGAGAGACATAGGAGTCAGAAACAGAAAAAGACAACAATGATACTAATAACAAAGATGCTGACATAATAAAAAAAATCCATACCACATAAAGCAGGAAATATTGTCATCCTAACAACTTACTGAGCCCAAAACTTCTATCAAGGACAAAATCCTATCACTGACCTTTTCACTGTTAAGGAAGCCCTTCATGATGAAAGGAGACGCCTCTAAGGAAGATAATCTCTCAGGAAAGCAAGTGACTGTCTTGAGGAACATCTTCAGGTTCCTCTCCAGCAGCTGATTGATCTGGCTGTAGTCATAGTCATCGTGTCTGTTTGGAAAGAGGTCACCTTTGTTATATTTGCTTAAAAACAGAAGTTGGATGCTGGCAGGGTTGGTGATATCATATAGATAAACCAGGGGAATTCCCCACAAACTCTAAAACCCGTGACAAAATTATATTCTGGGTCATCTTCTTAAAGTGGTTAGAGTAAAAAGTTTCACAGATTTATTTTAAGGATTGACGAGTTGATATTACATATTCTTGTAAAATAATTAGTAGGTTTTTCCTACATCACAAAGTGGGACACATCTCTCAACTTAGCCAAAAGCTAACTCTAAATGTCTATCAACAAACAAATAATCTATCAAAACAACTCCATGATGGCCTGATATACTAGCTTCTCTAGAGATATGAATCAATAACAGAAAAAACATATATATTCTGAAAAGAAAAATATCATATTTCTAGTATTTGATATCAAAAGGAAAATATATATTTCTTATATAACCCTTTGGTAATAACTAAAATAAAGAAATCTTTTGTATTTTAGGAGAGACAAAAACACTTGTCAACAGAAGAACTGCATAACTGACCCTTTTTACTGGGATGACATGGCATACATGGCATGTCATATATACTTAGTCACCAAGGAGGTAAAGCTAACACCAAGCTTACTTATTTACCCCTTTCCTTAATCTTCAGAAATATCTTTCTTTCATTGCTAATAGTATTATGCTACTATAGTCATAATGACAATAATAACAATCTATGTTAATAGCAACAGGAAAAAAAATGAGCAATAATGAGATGGGGACATCAAGTAAGGTTATGCTGGGCTACTTATAGACTCTCCTTGGTGGCTGAGCACTTGTGGAGTTATCCGTGTTACCAAATTTACAACAGACGGTACATATAACTGCATTCAGAAGGTAAAGAAATTTGGCCATCCTCATCGTGTACAATGTATGCTAAAAAACTTTTTGAATGATTCAAAACAAAATATACATCCACATAAATTCTCATAAACATTGTATATCACTCATCTCGGACTGCAACAAATGCTGCTATATGCATGCTAGATTTATCATATCTGCCTTGATTACATACCTTATGCCATATAAACAGTGAAGGTAATTCCACACAGCTTGACGGAAAAGAAAAGTGTCCACGTGTGTTTTGTGGCCACAGGTGTAATAAGTCATGTTATATGCAGTCTTGAACTTGTTGTCTAATATATCAGCTACTTCGCTGTAAAGTTCACTGACGAGGGAGAAACCATGTTCTTCCCATGAACAGTCCTGGAAAAGACAATGGGGTTTCAGTATCATGTACATATCACTTAGGAGAAACAATCTGTTGACTTATATAATCTGCACATAATATATAAGAAAAAATATATAATTAAAGAAATGAATATCAATCAAACTTTCTCTCTTCAATTATGTAATATTAATTTACAGATCTATAAATCATGGTGACTTTTAAAGCAAGTAACAGAAGGAAAAATTCTCACTCCCTGGTAGTAACTTTTTACAACTACAACTGCAACTAATTAATAAGAAAAAAACATCATGCTGTCACAAAAAATTGGCATGGAATCATTTTAAGGGATAAGTATAAACTTCTCATTAGTTTTAGGTACATCATCAAATATCAAGTGTAAGTGTAAACCTATAAACTCTCTGGGAAGCAAATGACTGCTTCAGGGAACATGAAGTTCCTCTTTAGCTGCTGACTAATCTGTCTGTTAACATAGCCATCATATTCTCAATCATGCATCTTGTGTGAGCTATAAAAAATCAAACATGTAAAAGTAAAAAGACAAATAAAAAAATGTAAAACTAAGAAGAAAAATTAACCTGTGATTTGATAGTGGGTACAGGTGACTTCTCTCCTCTCTTGTGGAAGTCAACATAAATGAATTCCGGATTGGGGGACAGGTGGCTGTACCGAGATTTGCAGACTTCCGCACCATCGACGTTTGGACTTGATATGTTGGCAGCCTGTTTTTTCAGCTTCTCAAAACTGTAGGTGGGAAATGAGTTATTAGGAAAGTTTTCTTATGCAGTGCTCTGCAAAGACTGTATGAAAATTGAATTGTACATCTTTGAAATTAGCCTGATATGTTGGCAGCCTTTTTTTTCTTCTTTTAGCTTTCTAAAACTATCAACATAACCAAATTGTTGTAAAGATACAATGCTCTGAAGATTGTATAAATGCAGAATCACAAGTAATTCTAAGTGAACCACTAAAAAAGTATATAAAAAAGACTGCATGAAGCGAATATTGCAGTGCTTGAAACAAGAGAGAAATACTGAACATCAAGGACAAAAATAATGTGATTAATCTAAAACATTTCATTAAGAAATGAATTATGAAAATCTGACTTCATAATTCATAAGCAATCACATTCCTAAATTTGGAAATCACTTTATAAGAAATTTTTGCAAGCATTCAAAATTATAATGATAATTTTAGCTGAGAAGCAGAAAATCCACTTATAGCCAAAAATGTAGAAAATATTTAATGAACACCAAGGTATATCAGTTAACACAAAACACCAGTTAATGAAACATTCAAGTCTAATATGGGGTGTTGTGGCAAAAGCCATTCCTCAAGCATTTCCTTTTTGTGAGTGACTGAGGAAGTGAGTGTATGAATATGTGTGTGGGTGTGCGTGTGCGTGCGTGCGCGGGTATGTGCGTGTATGTGTATGTGTTATAGTGGCTCGCATACAACGTGTACGTGTGCGTGTATCATTGGCACGAGGTCTATATAAGTACTCACATGGACCTAGACACATATGTTTGAGTGTACATGTACGCGATCCAGCCCCCCCCCCCTCTCTCTCGGACCCACCCAGCCCATCACCCACCACCCACCACCCACCACCCCCGCCCACCTGACTCTGGTCTGTTCCTCCGAGATGGCGTTGAAGTCGGACTGGACGAGCGAAATGGACCTCATTCGCTCCACCAGGACGTCCACCCCGCCCTCGCTGAGCTCCACGCTGCTGGGGGAACCCGAGGAGCAAGCCTGGAGAGATAAATGGAAATGAAGAAGGAAGAAAATGATGATAATCTTAATGATGATAATAAATGATGATAATCTTAATGATGACAATAAATGATGATAATCTTAATGATTATGATCTTAAAAGCAATGGGCAAGAGATCACTTGAATAAAAAGGATAAATCTAGTATCAGCAAAGATAAGAGTAATATCACATTAATGGCAATTTCAACAATTAAGAAAATGCTGCAGTGAACAAAAAATTAGGAATAGAGTATATCATGATGTGGTGCTTGCTGTACTCAGTATTAAATCCTTAAGATAACACATTATACAACAAAATAAATAAATGATGATATAAATGTAAATAAAAATCGACAGCTGTTGTAAAATCAAAAATTTCCTCGAATAAAATATGAATCAATTGACCTTGACCTTTGTATTATTACCTCCGTCAAAAGCTAAGGTTATGTGCAAATACGCTGCAATCTATTCCCTGTTGGGGGTCCGCTATGATCGCCCTATTTACTGACTCCCTCCCTTTATTTCCTCATATGTTGGCTCTTCATTCATTTGTTCAATTGTTTACATGTCGGTTTTTCGGTCTGCCTCTGAAATTGCGCTTGAAAGATTACGGATGGATCGCGATATAATCTTCTGGGACCAAGAACCACTTCGATGCGGTTATAGCGAAGACCCAGGGAAGAGAAGCAGATCGTGGGAAAACAAGGAGTGGATTTATGTTCAAGAGTGGTACATGAGTAGAGTTTAATGACAGAATTAGAGAGAGAGAGAGAGAGAGAGAGAGAGAGAGAGAGAGAGAGAGAGAGAGAGAGAGAGAGAGAGAGAGAGAGAGAGAGAGAGAGAGAGAGAGAGAGAGAGAGAGAGAGAGAGAGAGAGAGAGAGTTGGCGTGCGTGTGTTTGTGTGCGTGTATGTGTACGTGTACGTGTGCGTGTACGTGTGCGTGTACGTGTGCGTGTACGTGTGCGTGTACGTGTACGTGTACGTGTGCGTGTGCATGTGCGTGTGTGTGTGTGTTACGTAGATTAGGAGGACGTTTAGGCTTAAAAGACAGCAGTGGTTCGCGTCTCTGAGGGTTCCCGAGTTCATTTACGCTTCCTCTTTTCAAGTGTCCATAAACCACATTTTTCCCACTTAAAACATGCTTCCTCTCGATGTCAACGTTATAATGAGACAAAAAGAAATTCCAAGTATTTTCCCTTCTCACATGTTTATCAACTTAATCTCGAATTAATTATATTCCCTACCGTTATATAAAAAAAAAAAAATCCTCCCTTTTTAAATTATCAATAAACCAAGCATATTCCCGCCCCTTTGAAATGTGCATAAATTAACTCAATTTTACTTTTTACTCTCATATATTACGCAAACCGGTAATATCAGGCTAAATTCCAAGCGCATCTAAGTAACTGATAAAAAATGTGTGTGAGTGGGGGGGGGGGGGTTGTAATAGTAAGATATAAACTCTAAACTAGACAGAACTAGTTATTTCTCCTTAATCACATCATAAGTGATTGTAACTGCAGCTAAAAAGTTATAAAAGTGATCAATCTTATTTTACGAATATTTAAAATATTGAGATAAAACCTGCGTCTATAAAATATACATAGATACAGTATATAAATAGCTATGATTAAATACATACATGCTTACCTGCATACGATCAGTGTTATCACGCTTATATTTTTTACCTATCATTATTTATTATCACTGTAATAACTGATTTAGATTATTTTTTACGCACACTGTACATTGTTTATCTATATTATCATCCTCATAATTTTTCTTTCTTTTTTTAGACTGAAAACACGTCCTTTTAAACTCAAATGACCGCAGACGAGTTACAGTCCCAGAGCTATGCGACAAAGACCGAAAAATAAAGTAAATCATTAAGAAAATAATCCAAAACAAAAGCAGGTATTAAAGAAGTGATGAGTACAAGCGGGGGTTGTGCTATAACCTCTCACACGACGCTAACAAAAGCAATAACACTAACAACGACAGCCCGGTATGGAAGGGGCGGCGACCTCCCGAACGGTAACCGGTATAACATTAATTATAACAATAACAGCAGCAAAATTAATGATAATAATAGCATCAAAGTTTTCCAGTATTGACATTACTACTATTACTATTGCTATTACAACTACTACTACCCCTTCACCTCCCACTTGCACCTCCACCTCCACCTCCTCCTCCACCCACCCACCTCCCCCTCCCACCTCACCACCTCCACCTCCACCTCCTACGTCCCACCTCCCACCTCCCACCTCCACCTCCCACCTCCACCACCTCCACCTCCACCACCTCCCACCTCCCACCTCCCACCTCCACCTCCACCTCCTCCACCTCACCACCTCCACCTCCCCACTTCCCACCTCCCACCTCCCACCTCCACCTCCACCACCTCCACCTCCACCACCTCCCACCTCCCACCTCCCACCTCCACCTCCACCTCCTCCACCTCACCACCTCCACCCTCCACCACTTCCCACCTCCCACCTCCCACCTCCACCACCTCCCACCTCCCACCTCCACCACCTCCCACCTCCCACCTCCCACCTCCCACCTCACCACTCCTCCACCTCCACCACCTCCCACCTCCACCTCCCCACCCCACCTCCACCTCCAACCTCCTCCACCTCCTACCTCCTACCTCCTACCTCCCACCTCCTCCTACCACCACCCACCACCACCTCCCACCACCACCTCCACCACCACCTCCCACCACCACCTCCCACCACCACCACCACCACCTCCCCTCCACCTCCCCCTCCACCTCCCACCTCATCCACCTCCTCCACCTCCCACCACCACCTCCCACCTCCAACCTCCACCACCTCCCACCTCCACCTCCCACCACCTACCCCTCCCACCTCCCACCTCCCCCCGTCCCACCTCACCACCTCCCCACCTCCCCCACCCGTCCCACCTCCACCTCCCACCTCCTACCTCCACCACCTCCTACCTCCACCACCTCCTACCACCACCCACCTCCCACCTCCACCACCTCCTACCTCCCACCTCCCTCCTACCTCCCACCTCCACCACCTCCCACCTCCACCACCTCCCACCTCCCACCACCCTCACCTCCCACCACCCCACCACCTCCCACCTCCACCTCCTTCTCCACCTCCCCCTCACCACCTCCACCTCCCACCTCCCACCTCCACCACCTCCCACCTCCTACCTCCCTCCACCACCTACCTCCCACCTCCCCCTCCACCTCCCACCTCCCACCACGTCCCCCCTGTCCCACCTCCCACCTCACCACCTCACCACCTCCTACGTCCCACCTCCCACCTCCTCCACCTCACCATCTCCCACCTCCCACCTCCACCACCTCACCACCACCTCCACCTCCCACCTCCCACCACCACCTCCTCCCTCCTCACACTTCCCACCTCCAACCTCCCACCTCCAACCTCCACCACCTCACCACCACCCACCACCTCCACCACCCCACCACCTCACCACCTCCCACCTCCACACCTCCCCATACCACCTCCACCTCCACCACCACCTCCCACCTCACCACCTCCTACGTCCCCACCTTCCCCTCCACCTCCTACCTCACCACCTCCCACCTCCCCCTCCTACCTCCACCTCCACCTCCACCTCCACCACCTCCCACCTCCACCACCTCACCACCTCCACCCACCTCCCACCTCCCACCACCTCCTCCACCTCACCACCTCACCACCTCCCCCTCCACCACCTCCAGCACCACCTCCTACCTCCACCTCCACCTCCAGCACCACCTCCACCACCTCACCACCTCCCACCTCCTCACTCCCACCACCCCACCTCCCACCTCCCACCACCACCTCCACCTCACCACCTCAACCACCTCCACACCTCCCACCTCACCACCTCCCACCTCCACCACCTCCCACCTCCTACCTCCCACCTCACCCTCCCACCTCACCACCTCCACCTCCTCCTACCACCACCTCCACCATCCCACCTCCATCTCCACCTCCACCTCCTACCTCCTCCCACCTCCCACCTCCCACCACGTCCCCCCCGTCCCACCTCCTCCTACCTCCCACCTCCCACCTCCCTTCCTACTCCTCCCACCTCCTCCCACCCACACCTCCCACCTCCCCCCCCGTCCCACTCCCACCACCTCCCCACCTCACCACCTCCACCTCCACCTCCCACCACCTCCCCCTCCCACCTCCCACCTCACCACCTCCCCCACCACACTCCCCCCCCCTGTCCCACCTCCACCTCCACCTCCTACCTCCACCACCTCCTACCTCCACCACCTCCTCCACCTCCACCACCTCCTACCTCCACCTCCCCCCTCCCACCTCACCTCCAGCACCTCCCACCTCCACCTCCCCCCCACCACCCCCCACCCCCTCACCACCTCACCACCTCCACCCTCCACCACCTCCCCTTCCCACCTCCAACCTCCCCCTCCACCACCACCACCTCCCCCATCCCCCTCCCACCTCACCACCTCCACCACCTCCACCTCCAGCACCTCCACCACCTCCTACCTCCCACCTCCCACCTCCTACCTCCACCTCCCACCTCCTACCTCCACCTCCCACCTCCTCCCCCCTCCCACCTCCCCCCTCCACCCTCCCACCACCTCCACACCTCCCACCTCCCCACCACCTCCACCTCCCACCTCCTCCTCCTACCTCCCCACCTCCCACCACCTCCCCCTCCCCACCTCCCCCTCCTACCTCCCACCACCTCCCATCTCCAACACCACCCACCTCCCACCACCTCCACCTCCACCTCCTCCTCCTACCTCCCACCTCCCACCACCTCCCACCACCTCACAAC
>NC_091558.1:3057342-3059842 GCF_042767895.1 Penaeus vannamei
CCCACGGATCTCTCAGCCCCGCCACGCCCACCCACGGATCTCAGCCCCGCCACGCCCACCCACGGATCTCTCAGCCCCGCCACGCCCACCCACGGATCTCTCAGCCCCGCCACGCCCACCCACGGATCTCTCAGCCCCGCCACGCCCACCCACGGATCTCTCCAGCCCCGCCACGCCCACCCACGGATCTCTCCAGCCCCGCCGCCCACCCACGGATCTCTCAGCCCCGCCACGCCCACCCACGGATCTCTCAGCCCCGCCACGCCCACCCACGGATCTCTCAGCCCCGCCACGCCCACCCACGGATCTCTCAGCCCCGCCACGCCCACCCACGGATCTCTCAGCCCCGCCACGCCCACCCACGGATCTCTCAGCCCCGCCACGCCCACCCACGGATCTCTCAGCCCCGCCACGCCCACCCACGGATCTCCAGCCCCGCCACGCCCACCCACGGATCTCAGCCCGCACGCCCACCCACGGATCTCTCAGCCCCGCACGCCCACCCACGGATCTCTCAGCCCCGCTACGCCCACCCACGGATCTCTCAGCCCCGCCACGCCCACCCACGGATCTCTCAGCCCCGCCACGCCCACCCACCGGATCTCTCCAGCCCCGCCACGCCCACCCACGGATCTCTCCAGCCCCGCCACGCCCGCACCCACGGATCTCTCCAGCCCCCCACGCCCCCCCACGGATCTCTCAGCCCCGCCACACCCACCACGGATCTCCAGCCCCGCCCACGCCCCACCCACGGATCTCTCAGCCCCGCCACGCCCGCACCCACGGATCTCTCAGCCCCGCCACGCCCACCCACGGATCTCTCAGCCCCGCCACGCCCACCCACGGATCTCTCAGCCCCGCCACGCCCACCCACGGATCTCAGCCCCCACGCCCACCCACGGATCTCTCAGCCCCGCCACGCCCACCCACGGCTCTCCAGCCCCGCCACGCCCACCACGGATCTCTCCAGCCCCGCCCCGCCCACCCACGGATCTCTCAGCCCCGCCACGCCCACCCACGGATCTCTCAGCCCCGCCACGCCCACCCACGGATCTCTCAGCCCCGCCACGCCCACCCACGGATCTCAGCCCCGCCACGCCCACCCACGGATCTCTCAGCCCCGCCACGCCCACCCACGGATCTCAGCCCCGCCACGCCCACCCACGGATCTCTCAGCCCGACGGGAAAAGTACGGGCGGCCCTGTCAAGATGCACGCGGCAAGACCACACACTCGCAATCGCGTCGAGAACAAAGCCTGTCAAGCACGGGGACGTCTACGGTGCGAGGAAGCCGTGACATGACAGCCGAGTTGGGGGTGTCTGTGCCTCGACTCCTTGACACTTGAACGTGTGTGTGTTTCGGAAGCAGGGAGTGAGAACACGAAATAATAAACGTGAATATATTAGCAGTGTCCTATTAGAAACACGAAATAATAAACGTGAATTTATTAGCAGTGTCCTATTAGACACACGAAATAATAGACGTGAATATATTAGCAGTGTCCTATTAGAAACACGAAATATTAGACGTGAATATATTCCCAGTATCCTATTTTCCCTGGTTTTATCATATTGGAATATGGCAATAGGCCTTAGGTAATATAATAGGAATAGTGCAGTAGGAATAATAGGAATAATAAGTAGCACTTGTCATAGAGTGAGAATACGAAATAATAAACGTGAATATATTAGCAGTCTCCTATTTTCCCTGATTTTATCATAATGGAATATGGTAATAGGCATTAGGTAATATAATAGGAATAGTGCAGTAGGAATAATAGGAATAATAAGTAGCACTTGTCATATCAACCGTCTGGCAATGCCTAATAATGGTCTCCTTCCTTATTATGAGGATTGACCTGAATTTTGAAAGATTTTTTTAAGAATGCTTATTGGTTAGTGACAAAGTGTGATAACAATGGATTTATAGCCTTTTAATACCCAAAAGTTGTTGCAAAATCAGGGGCACTAATAGTTAAGTAATGTTAACAATTACATTTCAAAAAGTGTCGTTCCTTGTGTCAGAATGCTATGCATGATTTTCCAACGATATTTGCATACATACATTCACACATTATATATATACACATATTTTATGTATACATATATTACATATATCCATATATATACATATACATATGCATATATAAATATATATACATATACACATATGCACACAATGTGTATGCATGTATGTATATATGTATGTATGTGTACACACACACACACACACATACATACACACACACACACAAACACACATATATATATATATATATCCACATATATTATAGACACAAATACAGATATAAGTCTAGATAAATAAGAACCCCTCCCCACCACGATCCGAATCCCCCCCCCTCCCCCAAGGCCGACCTGACCCGACCCGCCCAAAGACCCAACAAAACGAAAGGGTTACATGGAATCTCCCTCCCTCCACGCACGTCACCCTCCAGCCCGTCCTCCCTCCCTCCCTCCTTCCTTCCCTCCCTCCACCCCT
>NC_091558.1:3074842-3077342 GCF_042767895.1 Penaeus vannamei
GAGAAAGGAGAGAAAAAGAGGAGGAGAGAAAAGGAAGGAAGAGGAAGGAAGGAGGAAGAGGGGAGAAAGAGGAAGGGAGGGAAAGGAAGGGAGGAGAAAAGGGGAAAAGGAGAAGGAAAAGGAAGGAAGGGGAGGAGAAAGGGAGGAGAGGAAAAGAGAGGGAGGGAGAAGGAGGAAAGGGGAAGGAGGGGAGGAAACGAGAGGGAGAGAGAGGGAGAGTACGAGGAAGGGAAGGGGGAGGAGGAGGTGGAAGAGTAGGAAGATTAGGAGAGGCGGAGAGAGAGAACGAAGACCGAAAGACGAAACAGAAAGCGAAAATGGGGAGGGAGGAAGGAGTAAGAAAAGAAAGAGAAGAGTAAAAAAAAAAAAAAAGTAGGCAGGCAAGGAGAAACAAAAAAATAAAAAATAAAAAATAAAATAAAATAAAATAAAAAAAATAAAAAAAAAAAAACGAGGAGGAACACCGAAGCAAGGTGAGAGAGTCGGCGGTGTCGGGGGGCGGGCCAAGGAGAAGCCTGAGGTTCCTGAAAGCCACCCCGACCCTGGCTTAGGAGGCCACCCACCCCCACCCCGACCCTGGCTTAGGAGGCCACCCACCCCCACCCCGACCCTGGCTCAGGAGGCCACGCACCCCCACCCCGACCCTGGCTTTGGAAGGCCAACCCCCACCCCCACCCCCACCCCCACCTCACCCCCTTCCCAACACTGCGACGAAGTGTGATCGACTCTGAGGCAGATCACGAGCTGAATGTACCAAGTTATGTTAAAATAAATAAATAGGAGAGGTTATAAAATCATAAATAAATAAATGAATAAATAAGAGAGAGGTTATGAATTCATAAATAAATCAATCAATAAGAGAGAGGTTATGAATTCATAAATAAATAAGAGAGAGGTTATAAATTCATAAATAAATAAATAAATGAATAAGAGAGAGTTTATGAATTCATAAATAAATAAAGAAATAATAACAATAAAGGCAACATCACCACCGTCAATAACAATAACAATACGAATTCTCATCACCATTATCATCATCATCACAATAATAATATAATAAAAAGATAAATGAATAAAGAAATAAAAGGAATAAAATATATAAAAATATATCAAAATAAAAAATATATAAAATATCAAAATAAAAAATATATAAAAAATATATAAAGACAAATAAACTGACAAACAGACAAACAAACAAATAAAAGAACATAGAAAAAGAAAATGAAATAAAGAAAACAATTATAACCAGGAAGGCTCCAGCACGACAAAAGACAGTATATCAATGTACAGATTTATGGTTCGTTGTATGCAGATATAGCGAATGCAGGGGGGGGGGGGGTTGACGCAGTGAGGAGAAGAGGCAAGAACGCTGAGTTCAGGATCAGATTTTCTTTGTTTTGTTGTTGTTTTTGCTTTGTTTGTTTGTGTGTTTGTTTGGTGTCGTCGTTGGCTCGTTTTTGCTCTTTCTCTTTCTTTCTCTTTCTCTCTCTCTCTATCTATTTCTCTACCTCTCTCTCTCTCTTCTTTCTCTTTCTCTTTCTCTTTCTCTTTCTCTTTCTCTTTCTCTCTCTCTCTCTCTCTCTCTCTCTCTCTCTCTCTCTCTCTCTCTCTCTCTCTTCTTTTCACCATTAAATACGTATCTCCACTTTCTACCATTTCTTTATTCTATGTCTAAGAATGAAAATTCGTCTTTCTACTTTGTCTCATTTCTTCAATACGAAACTTACCTCCACCTCGTTAAACAAATCGTAATCAACATCATAACCCTTTTTTCTCGCTTATTTTCATGTCTCGTGATGATAAAAATAACGAGCAAAACAATAATAATAATAAATGAAAGCATAATGAAAACAACAACCCAGGATGATATATATCAATAACCATAACAATAACAGCAACACAAATAATATAACAATGCCAATACAAAAACAAAAAACAAAACAAAACAAAAAAATAATAAAAAGGTAACAATGAGGCGGGGTGGGGTAGGGGGTATGGGGGGAGTGGTTGAAGGGGGGGGGCACAGGTGTTCCCACACGTAACATTATCTACTTCCAAGAACCTAATACCATACAACTGAGAAATCAAATTATGGGGACAAAAATAGCAACAGAAGCGGTGCTAGCAGAAGTCGTAGTAACAGTAATAATAGTAATAATAGTTAAATATCATAATGCTTAGTAACCACAACAACAACTATAATAGAACTAAAAGTAGAAGTAGAAAAAAATAACAATAATCACAAAAAAACAATAAGAATAACAATAATAACCACAACAACAATAATAGAACTAAAGGTAGAAGTAAAAAATGGAAAACATAAATAAACAACAATAAGAATAACAATAATAACCACAACAACAATAATAGAACTAAAGGTAGAAGTAAAAAATGGAAAAAATAAATAAACAACAATAAGAATAACAATAATAACCACAACAACAATAATAGAACTAAAGGTAGAAGTAAAAAATGGAAAAAATTTATAAACAACAATAAG
>NC_091558.1:3082342-3087342 GCF_042767895.1 Penaeus vannamei
TTTTCTGTTTTTTTTTTTTTTCTTTTTTTGATAATCCAAGAAATAAACGAAAAAAAAATACAACCGTTCACCACATTTTATCGAAAATCCATAAAACAAAATAATAAAATCATTATGATAATGATAAATAAACAAAAATACAAGGATCATAATTAAATGAAAAAATACAAGATAAACAAACCCAAAATGCCACAAAAATAAAAAATAAAAATACAGCAAAAATAAATAAAAATAAACGTAAAACTGAAGCCAAAGGACCAACTCACAGCTGCCTCGCACAGATAACAGAATTCTCTCTCTCTCTCTCTCTATTTCTCTTTCTTTCTTTCTCTCTCTCTCTATTTCATTCTTTCTTTCTCTCTCTCTCTATTTCATTCTTTCTTTCTCTCTCTCTCTATTTCTCTTTCTTTCTTTCTTTCTCTCTCTATTTCTCTGTCTTTCTTTCTTTCTCTCTCTATTTCTCTTTCTTTCTTTCTTTCTCTCTCTATTTCTCTTTTTTTCTTTCTTTCTCTCTATTTCTCTTTCTTTCTTTCTTTCTCTATGCTTCTTTCTTTCTTTCTTTCTTTCTCTCTCTATATCTCTTTCTTTCTTTCTCTATTTCTTTTTTTTTCTTTCTCTATTTCTCTTTTTTTCTTTCTTTCTCTCTCTATTTCTTTCTTTCTTTCTCTCTCTATATCTCTTTCTTTCTCTCTCTCTTTATTTCTCTTTCTTTCTTTCTCTCTCTTTCTATTTCTCTTTCTTTCTTTCTCTCTCTATTTCTTTTTCTTTATTTCTTTCTCTCTCTATTTCTCTTTCTTTCTTTCTTTCTCTCTCTATTTTCTCTTTCTTTCTTTCTTTCTCTCTCTATTTCTCTTTCTTTCTTTCTTTCTCTCTCTATTTCTCTTTCTTTCTTTCTTTCTCTATTTCTCTTTCTTTCTTTCTTTCTCTCTCTTTTTTTCTTTCTTTCTCTCTCTATTTCTCTTTTTTTTCTTTCTTTCTCTCTCTATTTCTCTTTTTTTCTTTCTTTCTCTCTCTATATCTCTTTCTTTCTTTCTTTCTCTCTCTATTTCTCTTTCTTTCTTTCATTCTTTCTCTATTTCTCTTTTTTCTTTCTTTCTCTCTCTATTTCTCTCTTTATTTTCTTTCTTTCTCTCTCTATTTCCTCTTTCTTTCTTTCTTCTCTCTCTATATATCTCTTTCTTTGTTTATTACTCTCTCTTTCTCTTTGTTCTCTCTTTCCTTCTCTATTTCTCTTTTTCTTTCTTTCCCTCTCCCTATCTTTCTTTCTCTCTTTCTCTCTCTCTTTCTCTTTCTTTCTTTCTTTCTCAACTCTATTTCTCTCTTTTTTCTTTTCTTTCTCTCTCTATTTCTCTTTTTTTCCCTTTCTTTCTACTCTCTCTTCTATCTTTCTCTTTCTCTCTCTCCTTTCTCTGCTATAACAACAGCAATATATATAAATGTAACAACAACAACATATATATGTTTCTTTCTTTCTAACACAATATCTCTTTCTTTCTTTCTTTCTAACAACAAAACTCTTCTCTTTCTTGAGCTTTCTTTCTCTCAACAGCAACTCTTTCTTTCTGTTCTTTAACAACAACTCTCTATTTCTATAAACATAACAACTTTTTTTCTTTCTCTCTGGCTCTTCATTTTCTCTCTGTCTCTTTCTCTCACTCCTCCCTCTCCCCTTTCCCCCTCTCTCTTTCTCTCATACACCCCCCCTCTTCTCCCTCTCTCTCCCTCTCCTCTCCCCCCTCTCTCTCTCCCCCCCTCTCTCTCACTCTCCCTCTCTCTCTCTCTCTCCCCTCTCTCTCTCCCCTCTCTGCTCTACTCTCTCCCTCTCTCTCTCTCCCTCCCCTCTCTCTCTCTCTCCCACCCCTCTCCCTCTCTCTCCCCCCTAAGTGTCCACAGCAGAATCAATTAAAAGCGATCTTTAGTCTAATTCATGATCTACACTAACCGCACCTCCCCCCTTCCCCCTCCCCTCCCCCTCTCGTGACTTGCGTTCCCGGGACCCTAAAGCCTCTGTTGCACCCCCCCACTTCCCCCTCCCCCCCACTCACGTGACTTGCGTTCGGGGCCCTAAAGCTCATGCATTGGACGAAGAAGAAGAGGAGGAAGAAGGAGAAGAGGAAGAAGAAGAAGAGGAAGAGGAGGAAGAAGGAGAAGAAGAAGGAAAGAGGAAAAAGAGGGAAGAGGAGGAAGAAGGAGAAGAAGAAGAGGAAGAAGAAGAAGAAGAAGAAGAAAAAGAAATAAAAAAGAAAAAGAAAAAAAGAAATAGAAAAAGAAGGAAAAAAACAGAAAAAGAAAAAAGAAAAAAAAGAAAGAGAAAAAGACGAAGAAGAGGAAGGCACGGCTTACTGACATGAGGGATCAACTGCCCTGAAGATTTCCCTGAAAGCTCACCATAGTCCCTGTGTGTCCCTTCCATTATTCCCTTTTTCCTTTTCATTATCTTTGTATTATTCATCATTATCTTTTCTATATTCATCTAAATTATCATTTTTAATATTAATTTTTCATTATCCTTTTTATTATTCAATTTCAATATCGTTTTTATTATTCATTTTCATTATTTTTTATTCTTCCTTTTCACTATTTTTTTTTCATTCATTAAGATACCTAACATTACCCTGCTGGTAACGTGTGTGTGTATGTATGTGTGTATGTGTGTGTGTGTGTGTGTGTGTGTGTGTGTGTGTGTGTGTGTGTGTGTGTGTGTGTGTGTGTGTGTGTGTGTGTGTGTGTGTGTGTGTGTGTGTGTGTGTGTGTGTGTCCCTGCAGCCACATACAAGTAAGCCTCATAACAATATTAAACAACATAAGCTTCATATGCTATCGTGGTAAAGTTGCCTTAGAGTAATCCATAATAAAAAAAAAATGTTAAACCGAAGCCAATCAGCCAATGCAAACTTTCGGACACGTTGGTTTGCTTAAGATGTGGCCCTTTTCCTAAATTCCTGATGAGAGGCTTATGTTAATGATTTTTTTACCTATATCCTATAATTACCTGTATCTCTTTCTCCTGGTTTCATCTTTATTTTCATTTTTATCTGCTCCTCCTTCTCTCTCTCGCGCTCGCTCACTCACTCACTCATTCTCTCTCTCTTTCTCTCTTTTCTTTCTCTCACTCTTTCTTTCTCTCTCTCTCTTCTTTCTCTCACTCTCTTCCTTTCACTCACTTTTCCTTTCTCTCTTTCTCTTTCTTTCTCTCTCTCTTTCTCTTTTTCTCTCTTCTTCTCTTTTTCTCTCCCTCTCCTGTGTGTGTGTGTGTATGTGCTTGTGTACGTTTGCATGTGCGTGTGCATGCGTGCGTGTGCGTGTGTGTGTGTGTTCATGTGCATGTGTGTACGTTTGCATGTGCATGTGTGTACGTTTGCATGTGCGTGTGCGTGCGTGCGTGTGCGTGCTTGTGCGTGTGCATGTGCATGTGTGTACGTTTGCATGTGCGTGTGCGTGCGTGCGTGTGCGTGCTTGTGCGTGTGCATGTGCATGTGTGTACGTTTTCATGTGCGTGTGCGTGCGCTTACATGTGCTTGTTCATGAGTGACCATCTGCGTTGGCCCCTTTTCCCATCCACCTCACCCTCACCCCCTTCACTACCCCTCACCTAGCCCTCAGCCCAGAACCAGAACCCAACCATTCCTGCAACAGCGAGCGCCAAGTTCACCGACGACAGCGAAAGCCAGTGCGTTGCCCTTATAAACGTGCCATTATTATGAACAAGCCCACATGCACTCAATGAACAAGCAAAGCACAAGCAAGCAAGCACAAGCAAGCAAGCAAGCAATTGACACGCGCAGCCCCAAACATTTAACAAAGCAAAACAAAGCATGCACGCGCACCATGCATGACACAAGCACGACAGAGAGAGGGGGGGGGAGGGGGAGGAGGGGGGAACAACGAGAATTTGCACCAGAGATAAGGGAATGGAGTGAGCCAAGAGACGAGATAAGGGGAGGCGGAAACGGAGCAGGCAAAAGGACAAAAGCGAAAGCGGAATAGGCAAAAAAGACAAAAACGAAACAAAACGAAAACGAAACAGGTAAAAAAAAAATGGAATAGGTAAAAAGACAAAAACGAAACAGGTAAAAAAAAAAAAAATGAAAAGGGTAAAAAAGGGCAAAAAGCGAAACAAAACGAAAACGGAATAGGTTTAAAAAAAAAGACAAAAACGAAACAAGCAAAAAAGACAAAAACGGAACAGGCAAAAAGACAAAAAAGAAACGAAACAAAACGATGACAGAACAGACAAAAAGGCAAAAACGAAACAAAAAGCAAAAAGAAAAACAGGAACAGAGAAAAAAACGAAAACGAAACCGGGCAAAAGAAGACAAAAAGGGGGAGGAAAGATAGAACAGGGCAAAACGATAACAAAAAAAAGAGACAAAAAACGAGAACAGGGAACCACAAGAGACGCCATAAAAAAAAAAACAATATAAAACTGGACAAAAATAAATAAATAAATAAATAAATAAAAAAAGGCAGAACAGGACAAAAGAACACAAAATGACAAGAAACAAACAGAAAATTAGAGAAAAAAAACAAAGCACGACTAAGCAGCAAAACAAGAAACGACAAAAAGAAAAGAAAAGAAAGCAAGACAACAGACAAAACTGGCCAAGAACACCAGATTACAAAAAAAGGAAACAAATAGAAAAGAAAACAAAACAAGAGACAAAACTGGCCTAAACAACACAAAATAACAAGAATAGAAAAAGGAAAAAAAGGAACACAACCTTTTGGAGAGAAAGGAACAAAAAGAAGAAAACAACAAAAATAACAAAAAAAACAATAACAAAGAAAACAATAAGTAACAAAACACAAACCTGTGAGCAAGATAAAAAACAAAAAGAAAACAAACGAAGAACAAAACAAAAATAAACAAAACAAAGCAAACAAGAAGTTACGAGAACAAACAAAACAAAAATGAACAAAAACAAACGAGAACAAAAACAATCACAAAACAAACGAAGAACAAACGTAAGAAGCAACGAGAATAAACAAAACAAAACAAA
>NC_091558.1:3097342-3099842 GCF_042767895.1 Penaeus vannamei
GAAGGAAATGAGAGGAAGAGAAAGAGAGGGGATGGAGGAGAGAGGAAGAGAAAGGGAAAAGAAGGAAAAAAGAAGTAGAAGAAAAACAGGGGAAAAAAACAAATTAAGAAAAAGAAAAAAAAGGGAAAAGAACAAAGAAAGACCAAGAACGCCACGAAGGAAAAGAAGAGGCAAATGGGATAAAAATAATCCTGCCCAACGCTAGACCCTCCCCTTCTTCCTCCCTCACCCACTTCCTTCCTCTCAGCCTGCCCTCTTCCCTCTCTCTACCACCCCCTCCACTCATTCCTGACCTCTCCCGCATCTTCCTCACCTGCTCTCACCCCTCCCCTGCCCATTTCCCTCACCCCCCTCTCTCTTCATTCCTCCATTTCTTACCTCGACATTCCCAGACTTAATGCCCATACACTGGAGCCACGTGCACTAAACAGGGGTGACAGGGTGACAGGTGGGCGTGCGTTAGGGTGACGGACAGGGAGGGGGAGGGGAGCAGCAGGGAAGGGGCACAGTGGGGAGAGCAGGGAGAAGGGAGGTGAGAGAAGGGGGGAGGGAGGTGAGAGACAGGGAGGGGGTGAGGAGAAGGGAGGAGGGAGGGTGAGAAGGGGGAGGGAGGGAGAGAGAAGGGGGAGGAGGGGGTGAGAGAAGGGGGAAGGGGGAGAACTGGAGGAGAGAAGAGGGCGAGGCTGAGGGAGAGAAGGGGGAGGGGGAGGAGGAGAGAAAGGAGGAGAAGGGGAGGGAGAGAAGGGGGAGTGAAAGGAGGGAGAGAAGGGGGGTGGGGGTGAAGAAACTGAAGGGGAAATGAGGGGAGGGAGAAGGACGAGGGGGAGGGAGGGAGGGGGAAGAACGAGGGAGGAGGAGAAGGGGGGAAGAAGACGAAAAGAAAGAGAAGGAGGAAGGAGAGGAGATAAGAGAAGAAACTGGAAGAAGAAATGAGAGGAGAGAAGAAGGAGGACGAGGGATAGGAAGTAGAGAAGAAAAAAGAGGAGACAAGAAGAAAGAAAAAAAGAAATAAGGAGAAAGGACGAGGGGGAGAGGAGAGAGGAAAGAACGAGAGGAGACAAGAAGAGAGAATGATGAACGGAGAGAGGAGAAGATAAGAGAACGAGGGGATAGAAGAAAGAAGAGATAGAGAGAAAAGAGAAGAACAACAGGAGACAAGAAGAGAGAAGAACGAACAGAGAGGAGATACGAAGAGAGAAGAACAAGAGGAGAGGAGAAGAGAGAAGACAGAAGAACGAAGAGAGAGAGAGAAGAGAGAAGAACAAGAGGAGACAAGAAGAGAGAATAACGAAGAGAGAGAAGAGAGAATAACGAAGAGATACGAAGAGAGAGAGAAGAACAAGAGGAGACAAGAAGAGAGAAGAGCGAACAGAGAGAGAAGAGAGAAGAACGAAGAGAGAGGAGAAGGGAGAGGAGTCGAGGGCCGAGCGTGGCCAAGGTCGCGTGCCATACTTCCCTCGATAACCTCTGGCCCTTCGCTCGCCCTCGTGCTTCCTGTCCTATTGATCCTCTCCCTGCTTTGCTATGCCTTTCTCTCCTCTTTCTTCTCTTCTCTCTTCTCTTTTCTCTCCTCTTTCTTGTCTTCTTTCTTCTATTCTCTTTCTTGTATTCTTCTCTTCTATTCTCTTTCTTGTATTCTTCTCTTCTCTATTCTCTTTTTTCTCTTTCTTCTCTCTTCTCTTCTCTTTCTTGTCTTCTTCTCTTCTCTCGTCTCTCTTATCTTCTCTCTTCTTGTCTTTCTCTTCTTCTTCTTGTCTTTTTTGTCTTCTTTCTTCTCCTCCTCTTGTCTTATCTTTCTTTCTCTCCCCTTCTCTCTCTCTTCTCTCTTCTATTCTCTTCTCTTCTCTCCTCTTTCTTCTCTCTACTCTCCTCTTTCTTCTCTCTACTCTCTGCTCACCCTCCACCCCTTCTCAATTTCTAAATTCCTTGATCTCTTTCTTCCTCCTCCTCTTCCCCCCTCTTCCTATCCACCTTTCTCTCCTTCCTCTTCTTCTCCCTCTCTCTCCTTCTTCTCCCTCTCTCTCCTTCTTCTCCCTCTCTCTCCTTCTTCTTCTCCCTCTCTTCTCCGTCTTCTTCTCCCTATCTCAATCTTCTTCTCCCTTCCTATCTCTCCTTCTTTCTTCTCCCTCTCTGATCAATCTTTCTTCTCCCTCTCTCCTCTTCAATCTTCTTCTCCCTCTTCTCAATCTTCTTCTCTCCTCTCTTCTCAATCTTCTTCTTCTCCCTCTCTTCTCAATCTTCTTCCCTCTCTCTCTCCTTCTTCTTCTCCCTTCTCTCCTTCTCTCCCTCAATCTTCTTCTCCCTATCTCTCCTTCTTCCTCCTCCCTCTTCTCCTCCTTTCTCAATCTTCTCTCTCCTCTCTCTCTTCTTCTTCTCTCTCTCTCTCCTTCTTTCTTCTCCCTCTTTCAACTTCTCTCTCCTTCTTCTTTCCCCTCTTCTTTCTTCTTCTTCTTCAATCTCTTCCCCTCTTCCTCCTTCTTCCTCTCTCCTTTCTCACCTT
>NC_091558.1:3127342-3137342 GCF_042767895.1 Penaeus vannamei
GGGGGAAGAGAGGGAAGGGGAGGAAGGGGAGGAGAAGAGGGGAGGGGGAAGAGATGGAAGGGAAGAGGGGGAGGGGAAGGGAGAGAGAAAGGAGGGGGGGCGTGAGTGCCAGCATCAACACGAGTTTCGGCCAAGAAATACTTACCCAGGGGAGGGGGAGGGGCGAGGGAGATGGCACAAGGGTTACTAGGACGGGAGGGGAGGGGGCACAGGGGTGGGGGTGGCTAAGTACCCGTGGAGAAGGGGGACCGATAAGTAGCAGCGTGAAGGGGGGGGGCAGGTAGTGGGGAGGGGCACAGGGGTGGCTGAGTACTAGTGGGGGAAGGGGGAGCCAAGGGAAGGGGGACACAAGTAATGGGGAGGGGAGGGTTAAGTAGCATTAGGGGAAAGGGGGGGAGGGAGGGGTTAAGTAGCATTAGGGAAAGGGGGAGGGAGAGGGAAGGGGAAAGGGGGTGAGAGAGGGAGGGGAGAGAAAGCCTGCATTCCGTGGCCTTGAGGTTGTTAACCGCAGACTAAAACACACAGGGGAGAGGAGGGGGGGTGATAAAGGGAACAGGATGGGAGGAGAGGAGGAGGGGGGGGGGGTAAAAGAAAAATATGAGAGGGGGGAAAGGGAGCGGAAGGAAAAAGGGGTGGGGTGAGGAAGAGAGGGGAGGAGAGAGGGGTAGGGGAGGGGTGGGGGTGAGGAAGAGAGGGAGGGAGAGGGAGAGCGGTAGGGGAGAGAGGGTAGGGGAGGGGAAGAGAGAGGAGGAGAGGGGGATAAAAGAAAAGATGGAAAAGGGGTAGGGAGAGAAATGGGATAGGAAGGGGAAGAGGGGGAGGGGGAGGGAACGGAAGGGAAAAGGGGGTAAAAGAAGAGATGGAAAAGGCGAGGGATGGGAGGAGAGGGGAGGGAGGGGGAAGGGGAGGGAGGAGAGAGGAGAGGGGAGGGGAACGGCAGGGAAAAGAGGGGAGGGGTGAGGAAGAGAGGGGAGGAGAGGAGGGGAGGGGAGAGGGAGGGGGATAAAGAAAGGAGAGCAAAAAGAGGGGAAAAGTGATGGAGGAGAGGAAGGGGGAAGGAGAGGAGAGAGGGGAGGGGGGGGGGCAAGATGGAGAAGAAGGAAATGGGATAGGAAGAGGGGAGGGGGAGGGGAAAGCGGAAGGGAAAAGGGACAGAAGAAAAGATGAGAGGGAGGGAGGGAGGAGGGAGGAGAGAGGAGGGATGGGGTGAGGACGAGAGGAGAGGAGAGAGGGGTAGGGAAAAGAGGGCAGGAGAGGTGGATGGAAGGGAAAAGGAGGGTGTGCTGGGTAGGGGAAAGAGCAAAGGGGAAGGGATAACGAAGGGAATGAGAGAAAAACGACGAGGAAAAAACACCAATTAAAGAACACCAAACAAAGAACAAAAACGAGAGAACAAAGAGAACAAAGATAACAGCAAAGAACTACCCAACCAACCAACCCAAAAGACGTGAAGAACAATCGTGGAAGAACAGAAAATAAGAACAATTAAACGCAACCGAAAAAAGTGAAAAGTCACTCCCGCGACGCCAGCTGTCACGTCACGTCACGTCACGTCACGGCCCATGACCTGGTGACGTCACAGAAGAATTTATGACGTCACAGAAGGGTTTTCGAGAGGCCTAATATATCGCTTCCTTGTTTTAATTTTTTCTACAATTTATTTTCTCTCTCTCTCTTATTTCCATCATCTCTATTATTGTTTTTTTCATTCCGTCCATTCCCCCTTCTTAATTTCTCCCAGATTCAGCCACAGAAAAACGGTAATAGCAAAGCAAATAGATAAATAGATAGATAAATAAACACTACTCGTCGACACATATTTACTCAATAGGCCTATAATTCTGATAGGAAATACCTTTTATAGTTGGCTTCTCATGCGACAGTCGGTCGTTTTCAGAAATTTTATTGTTACTATTATTATTATCATTATTATTATTATTATCATCATCATTATTATTATTATTATTATTATTATCATTATTATTATTATCATTATTATTATCATTATTATTATTATTATTATTGTTGTTGTTATTATAATTATTATTACTACTACTACTATTATCATCATTACTATTATTATCGTTACCATTGTTATCATCATTATCATTATCATTATCCTTATTATATTACGGTTATCATTATGACTATCATCATCATAATTGTTATTATCATCATTATCAATCATGATTATTTCTATCATTATCAATAATATTATCATTGTTATCATTGATATTATCATTGATTTTGTTATCATCATCATTTTCATTATTATCATTACTATTACTATTATCACTATCATGATGATCATTCTTATAATTATCATCATTTCATCATCACTATATTTCTTTATTCTCCTTTCTATCATTTCTCTTTCGTTTCGGTTTTCGTCGAATCTCTTAATTTCCCCTTGCTCTGTTGTTTATTCTACGTTCCTTTAATCTCTATTCTTAATTTTCTTAATTTTCTTTAACTTTGTTTTTTTTCGTTTATCTTATTCCATTCGCATTTCTCTTCATTTCCTTTATTCTCTTCAAGATTTACGTATTTTTCTTTCGCTCTGCTGTTTATCATCCGGTCATTAGTTCTTTTCTCGATTTGATCTTATTCTCTTTCTCTTTCTCTCTTCCTCTCTCTCTTCCTCTCTCTCTCCCTCTCTCTCTCCCTCTCTCTCTCCCTCTCCCTCTCCCTCTCCCTCTCCCTCTCCTCTCCCTCTCTCTCTCCCTCTCTCTCTCTTTCTCTCTCCCTCTCTCCCTCTCCCTCTCCTCTCTCCCTCTCCCTCTCTCTCTCTTCGTACACTTCCCCTTCTCTCTCTCTCTCTTCCTACATTCGTCTTTGTCATCACTTTAGATTTTTTTTTCTCTCTCTCTTTTGTTCACTTAATGACCTTTCCTCATCTCTTAGTTTCGTCCCTTCTGTGCCTTCGTCTTCGTCTCCTTTCCAAATATCAACGTTTTATTTGATTTTCCTTGCGGTTTATTCCCACTTTTATTTACCTTTATTCTTCGCTGAATCATACTCCTCTTATTTACCTTTATTCTTCGCTGAAAGGTAAACAAATAATGACGATAATTAAAGGTATGCGTGATTACGAACTCGATTATGAAAAATAAAACGTGGCTACGAATGATAACCGAGAGAGGAAGGGAGGAAAGAAGAGAGGAAGAGGAAGAGAAAGAGGGAGGGAGGGAGGGAGGGAGGGAGGGAGGGAGAGAGGGAGGGAGGGAGGGAGGAATGAATGAATGAATTAATGAACAATGAATAATGAATGTACGATCGAATGAAGGGAGGAAGGAAAGGAGAGGAAGGAAGGAAAGGAGGGGCAGGAAGGAAGGGAGGGGATAGGAGGAAGGAAGGAAGGAAAGAACGAACGAAGAAATTGAAGAGGAAGGAAAGAGACGAGACGAGAGAAATTGAGAGAGAGAGAGAGAGAGAGAGAGAGAGAGAGAGAGAGAGAGAGAGAGAGAGAGAGAGAGAGAGGGGAGAGAGAGAGAGAGAGAGAGAGAGAGAGAGAGAGAGAGAGAGAGAGAGAGAGAGAGAGAGAGAGAGAGAGAGAGAGAGAGAGAAAGAGACAGAGACAGAGAGAGAGAGAAACAGAGAGAGAAAGGAGAGAGTATGGAGAAAAGAGAGAAAGGAAGCGAGTGAAGGAGGACAAGAAACAAGAGAAGAATCAGAAAAGAAAAAGCAAGAGACACTCCCCCTACCCCCACCCCCACCCACCCACAAACACACGACCACCACCTCCTACCTGTGCACACCACGAACCACACCTCCACCGTTCGCAATTAGCCTGTCTATGGCCTCCACAGGTGTGTCTGTCCCTCGCGTGTGTCTAATAACTTACCTGTAGGGGGAGAAACAAGTAATTAGTAACTTGCTCTGTAATTAATATAACGAGGTGTAATAATAACAAAGAATTGCGCATTAGTAATGTGGTAAAAAAATGGGTGATATTGCCAGTGATGAATATACTTTTTAGGATCATAATTATTATGATTGTTATGATATATCTATTACTATTATATTACTATTATCGTTATCTTATCTTCACCATAGCAATAACAGGGAAAGCTAACGACCAAATCCTCAACCTTAGAGTAAAAGAGACGAAAAGAAAAGAAAAGAAAGAAACAAAGACAATAAAAGAGAAGACAAAAAAGAAAAGAAGAAGAAAAAAATGATAAGACAAGAAAAAAAAAGAAGAAAAAAGAACAGACAGAAAAGAAAAGAAAAAAAAACAATGACAACAAAAAAATTACAATGACAAAAACAACAGCCAGATCTACAAAAACAATATCAACATCACTAATAACAACAGCAATAACAACAACAGCAACGGCCATAAAGCCAGCTCACCATCACGAGAAGTGCCACCCCCTCCCCTCTCCCTCCCCCTCCTCCCTTCCCCTCCCCCTCCCCCTCCCCTCCCTTTACCCTCTCCCTCCCCTCCCCCCTCCTCCCTTCCCCTCCCCCTCCCCCTCCTCCCTTTCCCCTCCCCCTCCCCCTCCACCACTCGCTTCCCCTCCTCCCTTTCCCCTCCCCCCTCCCCCTCCCCTCTCCCTCCCCTACCCCACCCCCCAGGAGTCAACAGGTACATCAGCCCGACGGAATTTCAGTTATTTGTACGGATAAGCGCACAGCAACGGCCGACGCAACCGCATAACAGGAACAACAAGAACATTCTCCTACAAACCACATGTCTCTCTGTCTCTCTCTGTCTCTCTCTGTCACTTTCTGTCACTTTCTGTCTCTGTCTCTGTCACTTTCTGTCTCTCTGTCTCTCTCTGTTTCACTCTGTCTCTTTCTCTCTGTCACTTTCTGTCTGTCTCTGCTTCTGTCTTTCTTTCTTTCTTTCTTTCTTTCTTTCTTTCTCTCTCTCTCTCTCTCTCTGTCTCTCTCTCTCTCTCTCTGTCTCTCTCTCTCTGTCTCTCTCTCTCTCTGTCTCTCTCTCTCTCTCTCTGTCTCTCTCTCTCTCTCTGTCTCTGTCTCTCTCTCTCTGTCTCTCTGTCTCTCTCTCTCTCTCTCTCTATCTCTCCCTTTCTTCCTCTCTCTCCCTTTCTCTTTCTCTCTCTCCTCCTTTCTCTTTCTCTCTCTCCCTTTCTTTTCTCTCTCTCCTTTCTTCTTCTCCTTTCTTCTCCCTCTTCTCTCCCTTTCTTCTTTCCCTTTCTCTCTCTCCCTTCCTCTTTCCCTTTCTCTCTCTCCCTCCTCCCTTCCTCCCTCCCTCCCTCCCTCCCTCTCCCTCCCTCCCTCCTCCCTCCCTCTCACACACACACACACCCGACAAAACAAACACCCAAACAAACAAACAAACACCCAAACAAACAAACACCCAAACAAACAAACAAACAAACACCCCAAACATGAAAACAAGCAAACACCCAAACAAACAAACAAACACCCAAACAAACAAACAAACAAACACCCAAACAAACAAACAAACACCCAAACAAACAAACAAACACCCAAACAAACAAACACCCAAACAAACAAACACCCGACAAAACAAACACCCAAACAAACAAACACCCAAACAAACAAACACCGCCGACACGACTAATCGCCGCAATGACAAACAAACGCCACCAATCAAATAACAATCAAATCCGCACACAAAATTAATCAACGACTTCGCAACGAGCACCCAGCGACCGAGGGGGGGAGGGGTAGGGGAGGAGGGGAGGAGTGGGGAAGGGAGGAGGAGGAGGGGGGAGGGGAAGGGGAAGGGGAAGGGGAAGGGGAAGGGGGGAGGAGGGGAGGAGGGGAAGGGGAAGGGGAAGGGGGAGGGGAAGGGGGAAGGGGAAGAGAGGGAAGGGGGAGGGGGAAGGAGGAAGGGGAGGGGGGGGCGACTGAATAAGGGAACCCGACCTATATATATAAATATAGGTATATATTTGTGGGCGTGTGTGCGTGTACGTGTACGTGTGCATGTGCGTGTGCCTGTGCATGTACGTGTGCGTGTGCGTATATGTAAATGTACATGTAAAACTAAATGTATATGTATATATATATATATATATATATATATATATATATATATATATATATATATATATATATATATATATATATATATATATGTATTCTTTACGCATACGTCTGTCGCAGCTCTGACACACTCGTCTCACCTGCAACCAAACAGCCAAACAACCTGCAGCTCTATTTACTTATTTATTTATTTATTTATTTATTTATTTACTTATTTATTGCCAGGGTTGCAATTGTCGTCGGATGCATTGGCGTGGGTCTCCGATGTCGTAAAAATAATACGTCGATTGGTCGGATTATCCTTTGCTCGCGCGGGACAAACAGGTATGTATGTGTATATGTATGTGTACACACACACACACACATACATACATGCATACATACACACACATACACACATACACACACACACGCGCGCACACACACACTCTCAATCTCACCCTCATTCTCACAGTCACAGTCACACTCACTCACTCACTCTCACATTTACTCTCACCCTCACACTCACTCTCACAGTCACACTCACTCTCACAGTCACACTCACTCACTCACTCACTCATTCACTCACTCACTCGCACTCACTCACTCACTCTCACACTCACTCTCAATCTCACTCTCACAGTCACACTCACTCTCACAGTCACACTCACTCACTCACTCACTCATTCACTCACTCACTCGCACTCACTCACCCTCACCCTCACCCTCACCTTCACACACCCTCACCCTCATCCTCCCCCTTAAACACACACACACGACCCAAATAGATGCAACCAACACGAAGACTTACATCAGAAAAGTCTCTCGCGCGCGCAGCCAGGACTTCTTTCTCGCCACGCACACACGCACACACGCACACACGCACACACGCACACGCGCACACGGATTCTGGGTCTCTGCCCGGTGCACGCGAGGCAGACGTGGGGAGGGAAGGTAGGATAATGATTATCCTTATCAGGATTTCGGATATTATTGCTATTGATATTATCATATCATCATCATTATCATAATGATATTGGTAATGATGGTGGTGGTGGTGGTGGTGGTGGTGGTGATGGTGATGGTGGTGATGATGATGATGATATGATAATAATGATGATGATGATGATGATGATGATGATGATGATGATGGTGGTGGTGGTGGTGGTGGTGGTGATGGTGATGATTATGATGATGGTGGATGATATTGATGATGAATATGGTGATGATGAAAATGATGACAATGGTGATGATGGCAGTGATGATAACAAAAGAAGAACTCCAACAACAACAATAACGAAAGAGATAATAAGAAAAGTGTAACAATAGGAGACACAAACAAAGGAGAGATGGATAATAGAGAGAGAGAAAAACAAAACAAAAAGGTAGACAGTGAAACGAAAATGAATGAAGACAATAAACACAATTAAAAATGGAAGAAGAGACAAAGGAAGAGGCTGGGGACTGGAGAGAGAGAGAGAGAGAGAGAGAGAGAGAGAGAGAGAGAGAGAGAGAGAGAGAGAGAGAGAGAGAGAGAGAGAGAGAGAGAGGGGGGAGGAGGAGGAGGGAGGAAGAAGGGAGAGAAGGGGAGGAGGAGGAGGAGGAGGGAGGGAGAAGAGGAGGTGAGGGAGGAGGAGGTGGGAGAGGGAAGAGAAGAAGAAGAAAGGAGGAGGAGAATAAGAAAAATAAGAAGGGAGAGAGAAGGAGGAAGAGAATAAAAATAAAGAGGAGGGAGAGAGGAGAAGAAGAAGAAGAAATAGAAGAAGAAAGAACAAATCGAAGAAGTAGAAAGAAGGAGGAGAAAAGCAAGGAGAGAGAAGGCGTGGAAGAGAGAGAACGCGGAGACAAACAAACAGACAGATAATCGGACTTTGAAAACCAGTCAGGAAGTCCCGCGCAAAGCATAACAAGCAAGCGCCACTGTTTAGCGAAAAAAATCACGCTCCCCTACTCCCTTCCGTATCCAACCCCTACCCCCCCTTCTCCCTTCTGTCTCCCACCCTCACCCCCCTTTCTCTCTTCCGTATGCATCCCCCGCCTCCCTTCTGTCTCCCACCCTCACCCCCTCTCTCTCTTCCGTATCCACCCCATCCCCCTTCTCCTTCCGTATGCAACCCCCACCCTCTTCTCCCTTCTGTCTCCCCCTCATCCCCCCTCTCTCTCTTCCGTATCTAACCCCATCCCCCTTTCCTTCCGTATGCAACCCCCACCCCCCCCTCTTCTCCTTCTGTCTCACACTCTCACCCCCTCTCTTCCGTATCCACCCCCATCCCCCTTCAGTATGCAACCCCCTCCCCGTTCTCCTTCTGTCTCCCCTACCCTCTCTTCCTTCCGTCTTCCTCCCCATCCTCCCTTCCGTATGCAACCCCCACCCCCTCTCCCCCGTTCTCCTTCTGTCTCCCACCCTCACCCCCTTCTCCCTTCCGTATGCACCCCCCTCTCCCCCGTTCTCCCTTCCTGTCTCCCCCCTACTCTCTCTTCCCTTCCGTCTCTCCTCCCCATCCCCCTTCTCTTCCGTATCCCCCAATTTTCTCTCTTCCCTTTCTCTCTTCTTCCGTCTCTCCTCCTCTCTCCTCTCCCTTTCGTCTTCCTCCTCTCTCCTCCCTCTCTCTCTTCCCTTTCGTCTCCCCTCCCTCTCTCTTCCCTTCCGTCTTTCTCCTCTCTCTCTTCCCTTTCATCTTCCCTTTCGTCTCTCCCCCTCCCTCTTCCTCACTCCCCCCACCCTCTCTCCCACTATATTCCGTATCCACCCTCCCCCTTCCGCCCCCCCTCCTCTCCCTCCTTCCGTATCCCCCTCTCCTCCTTCCGCCCCCTCTCCTCCTTCCGTACCCACCCCCACCCCCTCCCAACTTTACTCGGTCGCCAAGGCCGTTGAGGACGAAGCGCCACCCGTGATTTTCACCTCTAAGGACCCCCGCCAAGATTTTTTCCCTCCCTTTCTCTTTCTATTCCTCCTCCTCCTCTTTCGTCTACCTCTTTTACCTTCTACGCAGTTTGTTAATCTCCCATTCTTCTCCTCACAATGACATAAATTGCTTTTCTCGTTAGCCTCCCCCTCTCTTTCTCTCCCTCTCTCTCTTTATTTTTTTCTCTTTCTTACTTTCTTTCTTCTCTGTCTCTGTCTCTCTCTCTCCCTCTCTCTAAAAAAAAAATGACCATTAACAAAAATGACAACCTTTATCCTCCGCCTATTCTCTCTGCCTCCCTCCCTCCCCCTCTTCTCCCATCCCCCCCTCCCTCCCATCCCTCTCTTCCTTTCCCCCCTCCCTCTCTTCCCTTTCCCACCCTCCTCCCTCCCATCCCTCTCTCCCTTTTCTCCCCCTCCCTCTCCCCTCCCTCCTTCCCCTTTTCTCCCCCCTCCCTCCCCATCCCTCCCCCCCCTCCCTCCCTCTCTTCCCTTCTCCCCCCTCGCCCTCCGTCATTGCTTTCCCGGCAACATAGCAACAGCGTCGCAACGGCACCTCGCTGGGCGGCTCCCAAGTATGGAGAAAGGACCATAAAGCTTCTCTCTCTCTCTCTCTCTCTCTTTCTTTCTCTCTCTGTCTTTCTCTCATTTTCTCTCTATCTCTTTCTTTCTTTCTTTCTCTCTCTCTTTCTCTTTCTCTTTCTCTTTCTCTCCCTCTCTCTCCCTCTCTCTCTCTCTTCTCTCTCTCTTCTCTCTCTCTCTCTCTCTCTCTCTCTTTCTCTCTTTCTTCTCTCTCTCTTTCTTTCTCTTCTTTCTCTTTCTCTTCTCTTCTCTTCTCTTTCTTTCTCTTTCTCTTTCTCTCTTTCTTTCTCTCTCTCCCTCTCTCTCTCTTATATATATATATATATATATATATATATATATATATATATATATATATATATATACATATACATATATATATATATATATATATATATATATATATATATATATATATATATATACACATTATACATATACATATATATATATATATATATATATATATATATATATATATATATACATTATACATATACATATATATATATATATATATATATATATATGTATATATACATTATACAT
>NC_091558.1:3144842-3149842 GCF_042767895.1 Penaeus vannamei
GAGAGAGAGAGAGAAAGAGACAAAGAATAAAAAAGACAGAAAATGAATGAAAAATGATAAAAAACAACAAAGAAACAGACAAACAAAAAAATAAATAAAACCCAACGAGATGAACGACTGCATCGAAACCCTCTCGAAAATTAAAACCAACCCCCTCCCCCCCCCCTTCCCCGAAAAAAAACACGGGGAAACACGCAGACGAGATCCCCGAAGTGGCCCGCCAGACACCCCACCCCACCCACCCCCACCAAATCTCCCCACAAAACACCCTTTCCTTTAACACATACTACAGGGTTATGCAACGGACCCCTTACCCAACCTCCCCCATTGTGGATTCCCTCCTTTATGATTTCCCAGAAGGCCCAGCGGCGGTGAACAGCTGATCGGCAGTCATCATCAGCTGTGCAATGACCAGCTGATCGTGGTGGAATTTTCCAATATATTCTCCCTAATGACACAAGATACAAGAGAGGTTCTGGAATGCCGACAGGTAGGGTCATAATACAGCCTCATAAGTTTCTTACTCATTAAAATGAAAAAGAAAAAGAAAAAAAGGTTACTTTATATACAAATTGGTGGTTGGTAAACAAAAAGGTAATAAGGTTGATATTCGTGTCTTCAAGATGACCTTCCAAGATGACCTTCCTACCTACATGAGATCAAAATATTTATTATCATGGGGAGTTATTTTCCTATTATTACATCGCGAGGCAAGACAAAGAGAATACACTGGCTGCCATGACATAACCTGGGAGGTTAAACAAAGACCAGACGCAACTATCCTTCGTTTTCTAATTCCTCATTTGTTGTTCTGTTTCCTTTGTCCTTCTTTCCCTCCCCTTATCCACATTCTTTCCTCCCTCCCTTTTCCCCTTCGCTCTTTCCCTCTCTCTCTTTTTTCTCCCTTCTTTTCCTTTCTTCTTCCTGACCCTTCTCCCTTCCTAACCCCTTATCTCCTTTCTCTCTCCCTTTCCCTCTTTACCTTCCTCTCCACCACTTTCCCATTCACACCCTTTCCCCCTCTCTCCCTCTTCTTCCAATTCTCTCTTCACCGCTTCCCTTCTCCCTCCGCCCTCTCTCTTCCGCCTCTATTCCTCTTTTATACTCCCTCCTTCTCCTTCCTTTTTCTGTTCCTCGCTCAATCCCGTTCCCTTCCTCTCCATTCTTTCTCTCTCCCTTTCTTATCACCTCCTCCCTTTCTCTACCCTTATACTCTCCTCCCTTCCTACCCCTACCCCCCCATGTCATTAACCGTTCCTTCTACCTCCTTCGCCCTCTCCCTCCTCCTCCTCCCTTCGCCCATCCCCTTCCCATCTCTTGTATCTTCTCCCTTTCTCCTTCCTCCATTCTATTCACTTCATTTCCGTCTGTCTCTTCCTCTCCCTCAATTTCGCGGTTTTCACCTGTCCATCTCCCTTTCTTTTCCTTCTTCTTCCTCCCTTTACCCGCTCTCACCATCCTGTCCCTCTCCCTTTCTTTTCTCTCCTTTCTCCTTTATGCCGTCCTCACCACCCTCTCCCTCTCTCCACCTTCTGCTCTCCCCCACCCTCTCCCTCTCCCCTCTCGCCACCTTCTCGCTCTCACCACCTTCACCCTCTCGTCACCTCACCCTCTTTCCACCCTGCCACCCTCACCACCTTCTTTCTCTCACCACTCTCTCCCTCTCGCCACCCTCACCCTCTTTCCACCCTCTCGCTCTCACCACTCTCTCCCTCTCGCCACCCTCACCCTCTTTCCACCCTCTCGCTCTCACCACTCTCTCCCTCTCGCCACCCTCACCCTCTTTCCACCCTCTCGCTCTCACCACTCTCTCCCTCTCGCCACCCTCACCCTCTTTCCACCTCTCGCTCTCACCACTCTCCCTCTCGCCACCCTCACCCTCTCCACCCTCTCGCTCTCACCACTCTCCCCTCTCGCCACCCTCACCCTCTTTCCACCCTCTCGCTCTCACCACTCTCTCCCTCTCGCCACCCTCACCCTCTTTCCACCCTCTCGCTCTCACCACTCTCTCCCTCTCACCACCCTCTCCCTCTCGCCACATTCACCCTCTCGCCACCTTCTCCCTCTCCCTCTCGCCACCTTCACCCTCACCTTCTCGCCATTTCGGTCTCTCGCCACCCTCTTCCTCTCTCTCTCGCCCCCCTCTCACTCTCACCACTCTCTCCCTCTCTCCACCCTCTCGCTCTCATCACCTTCTCGCTCTCGCCACCCTCACCCTCTCCCTCTCGCCATTTCGGTCTCTCCGTCGCTCTCTACCTTTTATGATTCATCCCAGGCCGCTTCCCACGGCAGAAGGCGCGGCAGCTCCCTTGTTCCTGGAACGCTTCATAACTCCTCGAAGGGACCAGCTAAAAAAAAAAGGAGAGAGAGAGAGAGAGAGGAAGGGAGAGAGAGAAAAGAGAGAGAGAGAGAGAGAGAGAGAGAGAGAGAGAGAGAGAGAGAGAGAGAGAGAGAGAGGAGGGGTGGGTGTTTGGGTGGGGGGAAGGGAGGGAGGGAGGGAGGGAGGAGGGAGGGAGGAGGGAGGGAGAGAGGGAGGAGAAGGGAGAGAGAGAGAGAGGGAGAGAGAGAGAGAGAGAGAGAGAGAGAGAGAGAGAGAGAGAGAGAGAGAGAGAGAGAGAGAGAGAGAGAGAGAAGAGAAAGAAGGTGGGGGAAATGGAAGAGGCGGAAGAGGGAGAAGAGGAGGAGGAGGGGGAAAGGAGGAGGAAAAGGAAGAGGAAAGTAGAAAAGAAGAAGGAGCAGGAAAAGCAAAAGGGAAGAAGAAAGAAAAGAAGAAAAAAGAAGAAGAGGAAAACGACAAAAAAAACAAGAAAATTAAAGAGGAAACGGCGAAGGGGCAGAAGGGAAAAAAAAAAATGGCGGAATGCCGCGATGCCCTCTGGCGGGAATGCAGGTTTCACATTGCTCTCCGGTGATTCATAAAATCTCTCTCTCTCTCTCTCTCCTCTCGCTCTCTCTCTCTCTCTCTCTCTCTCTCTCTCTCTCTCTCTCTCTCTCTCTCTCTCTCTCTCTCTCTGTTATTATGCTTTCGGATTGCATTTTTTTTTTTTTTTGGGGGGGGGGGCTGTGGTTGTGTCTTGTCTTTGTGTCTGTCTGTTCCTCTTAAGTCTCTGTCTGTGTCCGTCTGTCTCTCTTTCTCATTCTGCTTTCGGATTCCAATTTTCTGTCTTTGTCAGTCTGTCTATCTGCGTGTGTCTGTCTGGCTGTCTGACTCTTTTGTCTGTCTGGCTGTCTTTCTGTCTGTATGCCTGTGTCTCTTTTGTCTGTCTGGCTGTTTGTCTGTCTGTATGCCTGGCCTGCATACAAAAGAACTACAAACATACAAAATATAGAAAAAAATGCATAATCCTACAGCCAGATCTTACTCTGTCTTGTCTGTCTGTCTCTTTTGTCTGTCAGTCAGTCTGTATGTCTGTCAGTCAGTCTGTATGTCTGTCAGTCAGTCAGTCTGTATGTCTGTCAGTCAGTCAGTCTGTCTGTCTGTCTGTCTCTTGTCTGCCTGTCTGTCTGTCTGTATCTGTCTTCCTACCTACGAAATTCCATCAACACGAAATACACTTTAAAAAAACAACTTAAAAAAACCACGGCTACACAAAACACCCAAACACAGAACACAGACCCGTACGTCCACCAGCATGCGTTATGGGACCTACTTGAGTTTCCCTCGAAATTCGCGCAGATTTCTTACCTCTGAAGCCGGTCGAGCGGCTTGACTTGCCAGACTGAGGACTGAGGACTGAATGGGGGATATTTTAGCGACCATCGCCCGGCCGTGAACTTCACTTCTTTCTGCATTTCCGGTTTTATAACAGAGACTAAAGAGTTTCTAGGAAAAGAATCTTCACTTTGACCACATTTGAAAGTTCAGACTCGCCTTGCAAAACGAAGGTATTTAATCACCGGAAATGTTATGACTGCATTTCAAAAATACACACACGCACATAAAGACGCACAAACACACACACACGCACGCACATAAACACACGCACAAACACACACACACACACACACACACACACGCACGCACGCACACGCACACGCACGCACACGCACATATACATACATACATACATACATACAAATACACACACACTCTCTCTCTCTCTCTCTCTCTCTCTCTCTCTCTCTCTCTCTATATATATATATATATATATATATATATATATATATATATATATATATATATGCATATATATCATATAACTATTTACCTGAACCTGAATCAAACACGCACAAATAATTCCTGTACTTTATTCATTATGTCTTACTATTAAAATTTTACATATATAGCCATTTATACATATCTGCTCTTAGATATTTCGCTTTTGAAATAATCATATTTATAAAGTCTGGTTACGTTCCTAAGGCCTCGATGTACAAGTCTAAGATTGTAAAATATTTTAGTTTTAATGTATTAATTGTACAATAAACAAGCCAACCATAAAACGTGACAAAAAAGCGATACACAACATAGTTTTATTGAAAGATACAACATATTTTGCACACTGTCGGCCCTTCTTTCTCCCATTTGACCAACATGGTATGAAGTGTTCAGTCATTTACATTAAAAAGAGTAAAAACTAGTATTTATTTATCTGTCTATGATTGCTGGGTCTGCCTTTGTCTTTCCCTTGCCTCTGGTTCTGTCCCTTCCTCCCTCTCTTCTCTCTCTCTCTAGTTCTCTTTTAATTCCAGTTCTCTGCCAAGTCCCTCTCGCTCTCTTTGTCCCTCGCTGTGTGCCTCTCGCTCTCTTCGTGTCTTTCTGTCTCTCTGTGCCTCTCGCTCTCTTTTCGTCATACTCTCTTTCTCTCTCTCTCTGTGTCTGTGTATGTCTAACTCTCTTCAGTCCCACTCTCTTTCCTCTTCTCTCACTCTCTCTCGTCTCTCGCTCTCTTCCCTCCTCCTCCTCTCCTCTTCTTCCGCCTATAGCTATCCTCTTCTTTCCTGTCTCCTTCCTCTTCCCTTCTCCATCCCCATTTTATCTTTCCTCTTATTTCCCCCCC
>NC_091558.1:3154842-3164842 GCF_042767895.1 Penaeus vannamei
AGGTCCCCGATACAGAAGCTTGCGATTTTATATCAGGGTCGATTTCCTTTTTATAACTTTCGCTGATGACCCAAGCAGCCTCCGTGCCATGAACTTGCTGACTGAGAGATATATTCTTGCTGAACGTTCTAAGAACCACAAACGCCATACGAAAACTGCTTCTTGAGCAACGAAAGAAAGAATTATACACAAAAGGATTTAATCGGATCGCATAACACCTTCACATAGGGGTGAATATTAACTCAAAATTGGTGAGAAAAAATATCGTATGGATGCATGCAGGTACCCCACCCCCACCCCCACCCCCTCCCCTACCACCCCTACCACCCTACCACACACATGAGACACACTATCAGTTAGCGAATGAATGGCTTGCTCCGTCGTATTAAATCACAGCTGAATGATTGTCGTTTTTAATTGGATTGGTACATAGGCCTACAATCTGACTGGTACATAGGCCTAGAACTATTCTCGTGTATTCCCGCCACTGCCCTTACGATTTGTATATAGCTAAAGAAATACACCTGAATGAGTTACCAATCAAAATAAAATGTAATCATAAGCGAAGGCTAAAGCGACAAAAAACGAGCGAAAACCGACAAAAAACGAGCGAAACCGACAACAAAAAAACGAGCGAAACCGACAAAAAAAACGAGCGAGAACGACAAAAAAACGAGCGAAAACGACAACAAAACGAGCGAAAACGAACGAGAACAAAGCAACTCCGTGGAAGACTCGACGGGGATTAATCAACCGGTTCGTTCATTTTTTTTTCTTTTCGACGTCAATATTTCATTCAGTGCCATAGCCCATACAAGCGCTTAGCAACAGCCTGGCGTTTCCGGGGACTTGCGGGGGTGGTAGTAGGGGGGGAGGAGGAGGAGGTGGAGGAGGAGGAAAGGAGGTGGAGGAGGAGGAGGAGGAGATGGAGGAGGAGGAGGAGGAGGAGGAAAGGAGGGGGAGGGGAGGAAAGGAGGAGGAGGAGGAGGAAGGAGAGGGGGAAGGAGGAGGAGGAGGAGGACGAAGGGAAAGGGAGGAGAGGGGAGGAGGAAGGGCGGAAGGGAGGAGGAAGGGGAGGGAGGAGGAGGTGGAGGAGGAGGAAAGGAGGGAGGAGGAGGAGGAGGAAAGGAGGAAGAGGAGGGAGGAAGAGGAGGAGGAGGAAGGAGGAGGAAAGGAGGAAGGGGAGGGGGTGGAGGAGGAAGGAGAAGGAGGAGGAAGGGAGGAGAGGAGGAGGAGGAAGGAGGAGGAGGAGGAGGAGGAGGAGGAGGAGGGGGAAGGGAGGGGGGAGGAGGAAGAAAGGAGGGGGAGGAGGAAAGGAGGGGAGGAGGAAAGGAGGAGGAGGAGGAGGAGGGACAGGAGGAAGGGAGGAAAGGAGGAGGAAGGGGGAAGGAGGAGGAGGAGGAAGGGAGGAGAGGAGGAGGAGGAAGGGAGGAGGAGGAGAGGAGGAGGAGGAAGGGAGGAGGAAGGGGGGAAGGAGGGAGGAGGGAGGAGGAGGAGAGGATGAGAGGAAAGGAGGGAAAGGAGGAGGAATGGATGTAAAGAGGAGGAGGAGGAGGAGGAAGAAGGGGGAAAGAAAGAGAAGGAGAAGAATAAGAAGTAAGAGACGGCGGAAAAAGAAAAAAGGAAGAGGAGAAGGAAGGGGAGGAACAGCAGCAGAAGACGAAGGAGAAAGAGAAGAAAACGAAGTCGATAATGAAGGAGGCATAGAAAAATAAAACAATAACACATAGGTCACCACACCAGAGGCCTGAAGCTTAACCGAACGGGTCAAAAACTGAACACAAAATGCTGAAATGTGCCTCGGTTAAATGAGTGCATTTTTAACACGTATTTTACCCTGCGACTCCCTGGCTAAGAAAAATCCGGTTGGGATTCTTACTCTTTCTCTCTCTCTTTCGCTCTTGCTCTTTCTCTCGCTCTCTCTTTCTCTTTCTCTTTCTCTTTCTCTCTCTCGCTCTTTCTCTTTCTCTCTCGCTCTTTCTCTTTCTCTTTCTCTTTCTTTTCCTTTTTCTCTTTCCCTCACTCTCCTTTCTCCGTTGCAAATATAGAAAAAAAATGAACCGAGAACACCTAGTTCCACCTCCCGTTTCCCCCTCACTCGCCCTCACGCCTTCCACTTCCACTTCTCTCATTCTAAGACGAAAACCTAGGCAACCCCCCCCCTCCCCCCGCCCATATCTCCCTCCTCTAAATGTCTAGACAGTCATAACGACGACGCGTTGTCATGAGAATGCTATGACGTGGAAGAGGGTGGGGGGGGATGGGTGGTGGGGGGGAGGGGGTGTTGAAATCTCCGGATACCTTCCCTCATTCATCATTCTGCGATGCCCCAGTTCCCTCCCCCCCCCCCTCTCGGTCGATGCCCTTCCCCTCCCCCCCACCTAATATGCCCTGCGAAAAAATAGTCCAAAATTTCTAAAGTAAAACGGGTGTGTTGATTTTATTATCTCAATTCGCCTTAAATGGATATAAATAGGAAATATAGGAAATATACACAGATGGACGTCAAGGTAGATAAGCGGATAAAAAGAGATAGAGAGAGAGACGAGAGACAGACAGCAAAATCAAAAGAACATCAAATAACAGAAATATCCCCATACCCTTCTGACAGAAAAATATAATTAAAAAAATAATTAAACAAAGAAAAACAACAACCACCCCAAGAACCTACAAACAACCCCGCCAAAGCCATAGCGCCCCTAAATCAACCCCTCCGACCCCCCTCCCCCCAAAAAAAAGAAAGGAAAGAAAGAAAAAAAAAGAAAAAACAGGTGAAGATTCTAGTTCAAACTGGTCATATCCAGACGCACCACCCACGGCCGCGAGCCCTGACCAGCTGTACTCCCATAGGCCTTTGCGCGAATCAGACGCCTCTTCGACCCAATGCCCACGAGACAGTTCCCTTATCGGTGTTGTCGGGAGGGAGGGAGGGAGGGAGAGAGGGAGAGAGGGAGAGAGGGAGGGAGGGAGGGAGGGAGGGAGGGAGGGAGGGAGGGAGGGAGGGAGGGAGGGAGGGAGGGAGGGAGGGAGGGACAGTCTGGATGAAAACCTTATCGCGCCGTCGAGAGCAGTAGGATCTGGCAGACGGGGGGCCCCTTGAGCGGTTTCCCGGAGCCAGCGAGCAAGGGAGGTGTCGGTCGAGTTCCTTCTTGAGGACCCATCCGTAATCGTACCATGGCTTCAGGTTGCATCCCTGCCCCCTCTTGCCTTAACTTGCTTCCCTCCCTATCCCCTTGCCTCCCTTGGCCCCCCTCCTCCCTCCACCTTTTGTCTCCTTTAACCCCCTTCCCTCCCTCCACCCTTCCCCTCCCTTGCCCCCTTCCCTCCTCCCTCCCTCTTGTCTCCCTTGCCCCTCTTGTCTCCCTTGCCCCCTTCCCTCCCTCCCCCTTCTTGTCTCCCTTGCCCCCCATTCCCTCCCTCCACCCTCTTTGTCTCCCTTGGCCCCCCTTCCCTTCCTCCCTCCCTCTTGTCTCCCTTGCCCCCCTTCCCCTCCCTCCACCCCTTTTGTCTCCTTTACCCCTTCCCTCCCTCCGCCCTCTTGCCTCCCTTGCCCTCCCCTTCCTCCCTCCCTCCTCTTGTCTCCTTTACCCCTCTTCCCTCCCTCCACCCCTCTTCCCTCCCTCCACCCCCCTTCCCTCCCTCCGCCCTCTTGTCCCCCCTTCCCTCCCTCCCCCCGAGTCACCGGTGAACGTAATACTGCTTTGCGGTTCCTCCCTGCGCGGCCACACGTGCCTCACATACACAAGCTCCCCCCAGGGCTATTGGGCGATACTCACCATAACAACAAAAGCAATGGCAACGCTAATTCACCATTGTCCATCGGGAGGTACTCATAGACACCATGAAAATAAACCATGAAAATAACAACAATCCGCCAATCTGACTTTTGGGACATCATAACACCAACAAATAAACAACACCCACCTACCCATACACCATAAAAATAAGAACAATCCGCCAATGCGACTTTCGAGACACCATAACACCAACAAAAAACAACACCCACACGCCCATGCCCATTGGGTGATATTTAGAGACACCACAACAGCCGCAAACACACCAACCCGCCCATGTCGATGAGGTGGTTATTCGGGGGACACACCATGACAACACCACCCCCCTACCCACCTAGCCAGCAACAGCAGCACTAAGCACCTCATTACCGAAAGATCATTAACCCTCCCCTCCCCCTTCCCCCCGGCCACCTCTCGTCTCATTACGTCAACATGGCCTACATTTGTTCCTTGATCTGTCCTCCAAAAGGGTAGGGGTGTTGATGGCTTTTAGACGGTGATTCAGCGTTATTTTCAGATTAATTGGTTCTCTCGTACTTTATTATCCCTGCACGTTTATCCTTGTTCTCCTTATTTTCTTATTTTCTAGTTCCTGTATCTATTTTCTCCTTTCTTTCAACTCTTCATATTTTTTAATCTCTTTATCTGTTCCTCTCTTATACTTCTCCCTCCTTTTCTTCTATATTCTACTTCCCCATTCACCCCTCCCGCCCTTTCTCTTATTCTCTCTTTACTTCTTCTACAGTTCCGCTATACAACTCCTATGTTGAATGATAATGAACCTCGTTCCCTCTCCTTTCTCTCTTTCTCTCTCCTTCTCTCTGTATCCTTGCCCCATATCTCCCTCTCACCTTCTCCCTCACCCTCTCCAACTCTCTCTCTCCCCCCCTTCGCCCTCACAAACCTCTCCCTCTCACCTTCCCCAACTCTCTCTCCCTCTCCCCCTCCCCCTTCGCCCTCACAAACCAACTAATTGTTCTTTCCCTAGTTCCATGTCCTCACTTCCCCCTCCCCCACCCCACACCACCACCACCACCACCCCACCACCCCCCGAACCACCACCTCACACATGACAGCAAATAACATGTACACTCCATTTGATAAGCCTAAACTCGTGTCGGGCCGTGGGGGGGCGTGTGTGTGCGTCTGTCTGTCTGTCTGGCTGTCTTCCCTCCTGTCTTGTCCGCCAATGAGAGGAATTGCCTGAACACGCTAATTATCATGGCTCTTGGGCTATAACAGGCGCGTTTGATTGACAGCGCAACCCAGCCTGGGTACGGGAGATAATAATAATTCATTCTCTTGTATAATCTTCTCATATTCGTTTGTTTTTTATTATTATTACCGTTATTACCATCATTATCATTACCATTATCATAACCATTATCATTATTATCATTATTATTATTATTACCACTGTGATTATTACCATTGTAACTATTTATCATTATCATTATTATCATTATCATCATTATCATTATCATCATCATTATTATCATTATCATAATCATCATCAGTATCCTTATTACTCCTTTGTCACTACCTCTTCCTTTTGTTCATTTCTTTCTCATCAATTTTGCATTCAATAGGCCTACATATCCTTTTGCCCATTCATGCTTTCTCGACCAATTTCCCTTCACACATATTTCTCCTCCTCCTCCTCCTCCCCCCCCCCCTCCCCCGTCTCTAAAATATTCGAACCCAATCAGTACTTTAATCAAGCGGTACAAAATTAAACAAAAACTCCGGACTGACCAAAGGTTTCGGACACAGCCGCCCCACAACGATGACAAAAAAAAAAAAAAAAAAAAAAAAAAAAAAAAAAAAAAAACGGAATATTTTAAACGATAATTGCTTTTAGCTTTTTCCATTTTTTTTCTTCTTTTTTTTCTCTACGTTTCTTGCTCTATGCCTACGTCCTCCTTCCAATAATGATATCGTTTTTTTTCGTGTATCTATAAAATTCCTATTCTCTTTTAAAGGAATCTTTGACACCGGAGTTCAAAATACCCCCCCCAAAAAAAAAAATATATAATAATAATAATAATAATAAATAATAATAATAATGATGATGATGATGATGATGATGATAAAGGTAATGATAATGGTAATAATAATAATAATAATAATAATAATTATAATATCATGATAACAATAATAATAATAATAGTAGTAATAATGATAATCATCATCATCATCATAATAATAACAATAATAATAACATTAAAAATAATGATAATAAAAATAATGATAATGATAATAATAATAATAATAATAATAATAATAATAATAATAATAATAATAATAATAAAGGTAATGATAATGATGATAATAACAATAATAAGTAGGCCTACCTCAAAAAAAAAAAAAAAAAATCCCTAAAAACATCACATTCATATGAACCTAAAAGACTATCTCCCACAACCCACCTAAAGATCATTCAATACTAAACATCAAAAGACTATCCACAATTATACTATCCACGACTATGCCTATCCTTCGAACTACACTACAGACTACCCAAATTAACATACCAAAAAAAAAAGAAAAGAGAAAAGAAGAAGAAGAAGAAGAAGCAGAATAAAAGAAGAAGAAAAGAAGAACAAGAACAAGAAAAAGAAGAACAAGAACAAGAAGAAGAAAAAGAAAACGAAAAAAATAGTAAAAAAGAAAAAAAATAAGAAGAAAAGAAAAAGAAAAAGAAAAAAAAAGAAAAAGAAGAAGAAAAGAAAAAAACAACTAACAATTCATCCGAGACAAGCTATGACTACGGCCTTTTCCTAAACCACGATAAGAAATACCTACCTAAACTCGTGTGAGCTGCGCTGGATAAGCTTTATCTTATCGGCGCCAAAAATCTGAACCACCAGCCTGGCAACAGCGTGAATAATCGATGGTGAAGACATACAGGTCATAATAATAATAATAATAATAATAATAATAATAATAATAATTGGTAACCGTCACTCGCAAAAGACCGAATGTATGCAGGTGTGTGTGTTTATAGACATGTAGGTGTAATTGTGTGTAGGTAGGTAGGTATGTAAGTAGGTAGGTATGTAAGAAGGAAGGTAGGTAGGTAAGTAGGTAAGTAGGTAGGTAAGTAGGTAGGTAGGTAGGTAGGTAGGTAGGTAGGTAAGTAGCTACCTACCTACCTACCTAGAAGGAAGGTAGGTAGGTAGGTATATGTATGTATGTATGTATGTATGTATGTATGTATGTATGTATGTATGTATGTATGTATGTATGTATGTACGTACGTACGTATGTATGTATGTATGTATGTATGTACGTACGTATGTATGTATGTATGTATGTATGTATGTATGTATGTATGTATGTATGTGTGTACGTATGTATGTATGTACGTATGTATGTATGTACGTATGTATGTGTGTACGAATGTATGTACTTATGTACGTACGTATGTACGTACGTAAGTAGGTAGGTGTGTGCGCACGAGTGGGGGTGCGTGAGTGAATAAATACTCATCTATATCGGCTATATACTTGGAAGGGGAATGGGAAAGGGAAGCAGAGGGAGAGAAAGAAAAAGAAATTAAGAGAAAAAGAAATAAAGAGAGAAAGAGAGAGAAAGAGGAGAGGGGAAAGATGGAAGAGGGAAGCAGAGGGAGAGAAGGAGAAAAAGAAATTAATAGAGAAAAGAGAGAGAGGGAATAGGAGAGGGAGAGAAAGAGAAAAAGAAAAAAGAAGAAAGAGAGAGAGGGAATGGGAGAGGGAAGCAGAGGGAGAGAAAGAGAAAAAGAAATAAAGAGAGAAAGAGAGAGAGGGAAGTAGAGGAAGAGATAGAGAAAAAGAAAGAAAGAGAAAGAGAGAGAGGGGAATGGGAGAGGGAAGCAGAGGAAGAGAAAGAGAAAAAGAAATAAAGAGAGAAAAAGAGAGAGAGGGAAACAGAGGGAGAGAAAGAAAAAAGAAATAAAGAGAGAAAGAGAGAGAGGGGGCGGGAATGGAAGAGGGAAGCAGAGGGAGAGAAAGAGAAAAATAAAAGAGAGAAAGAAAAAAAATAAAGAGAGAATGAGAGAGAGGGGAAAGAGAAACAGAGGGAGAGCAAGAGAAAAAGAGAGAGAGGAAAGGAGGGGGAAAGAGAGAGGAAGCAGAGGAGGAAATAAAGTGAAAAGAGAAAAATAAATAAAGAGAGAAAGAGAAACCGGGGAATGGGAGAGGGAAGCAGAGGAAGAGAAGGAGAAACAGGGGGGATGGGAGAGGGAAGCAGAGGAAGAGAAAGAGAAAAAGGGGGATGGGAGAGGGAAGCAGAGGAAGAGAAAGAGAAACAGGGGGATGGGAGAGGGAAGCAGAGGAAGAGAAAGAGAAACAGGGGGATGGGAGAGGGAAGCAGAGGAAGAAAGAGAGAAACAGGGGGGATGGGAGAGGGAAGCAGAGGAAGAGAAAGAGAAACAGGGGGATGGGAGAGGGAAGCAGAGGGAGAGAAAGAGAAAAAGAAATAAAGAGAGAAAGAGAGAGAGAGAGGGGAAGGGAAGCGTGCAACCGTGCCACACATACAGAACCACGCACACAAAACGACATTCATATATACCCAAATAAATAAACATGTGAATACAAACGAACGAATATATAAATAACTATAAGACGACTACATTACACGACGGATCTGCTTCGAGTCTGCAAAAATCTAGATAACGTATCGACTAAGATTTTTTTTTTTTTTTTTTTTTTTTTTTTTTTTTTGCGCGCCTCAAGATTATCCTCAGAGCAATATTTTCGGATAATGAGGATGACGTCACTGGACCGACACCCACTAGATCTAACTAGTGGGTGACTCCGCCACACCGCTCCCTTTCGGTTGAGAGAGAGAGAGAGAGAGAGAGAGAGAGAGAGAGAGAGAGAGAGAGAGAGAGAGAGAGAGAGAGAGAGAGAGAGAGAGAGATAGAGAGCGAGAGAGAGAGATAAAGGGGGAGAGAGAGGGAGGGGGAGGGAGGGAAGGAGGGATGGATGGAGGGAGGGATGGAGGGAAGGAGGGAGAGAGAGAGAGAGAGGGAGAGAGAGAGAGAGAGAGAGAGAGAGAGAGAGAGAGAGAGAGAGAGAGAGAGAGAGAGAGAGAGAAAGGGAGAGACAGAGAGAGAAAGAGAGAGAGAGAGAGAGAGAGAGAGAGAGAGAGAGAGAGAGAGAGAGAGAGAGAGAGAGAGAGAGAGAGAGAGAGAGAGAGAGAGAGAGAGAGAGAGAAAGAGAGGGAGAAAGAGAGAGAGAGAGAGAGAGAGAGAGAGAGAGAGAGAGAGAGAGAGAGAGATAAAGGGGAGAGAGAGAGAGAGGGAGAGAGAGGGGAGGAGAGGAGAGAGAGAGAAAGAGAGAAAGAGAGGAGAGAGGGAGGGAGAGGAGAGAGAGAGAGAGAGAGAGAGAGAGAGAGAGAGAGAGAGAGAGAGAGAGAGAGAGAGACAGAGAGAGAGAGAGAGAGAGAGAGAGGGAGAGAGAGAGAGAGGAGACTCATTTTTAAGGTCAATTTGGCTGAGACAATTTGAAATATTTCATTACTGTTGCCACTGTAGAAGAAACTACTAGCCAACCCTGTATAATTTTCTGAACAAAAAGATCTCCAAATGCTCGGTCGTATTAACATTTTTATCAAGCTGATATATATATATACATACACACACACACACACACACACACACACACACACACACACACACATATATATACATGTATACATATAAATATATATACATATATACATATACATATATATTAACATGCATATATATACATATACATACACATATATACATATACACATACACATATACATACATACATATATACTATGCATACCTATCTCTCGATTTATCTATCCATCTACATGTAGTGATCTCTTAAACATATATATCCATACACATATATACATACGGAAGTACTTAAATACACATAGTTACATACATTCAGTGAAAACATACATATATACCCTCCCTTTCCCTTTCCCTCCTTCGTCCATAGTCTCCCTACCTCCCTTTCCCTCTCCTTCTCCCTCCCTTTCCCACAGGTCTACGGAAGTCTTAAAACCGAGTTAACATTCAGTGAAAACGACATTTCCCTCCCTTTCCCTCTCCCTCCTTCGTCCATAGTCTCCCTACCTCCCTCCCTTCCCCCACCCCCTCTCCTTCTCCCTCCCACTCCCCACTCCCTTTCCCCCCTCTCCCCTCTTTCCTCTCTCCCTCCTTCTCCCTCCCCCACCCT
>NC_091558.1:3174842-3177342 GCF_042767895.1 Penaeus vannamei
TGTGTGTGTGTGTGTGTGTGTGTGTGTGTGTGTGTGTGTGTGTGTGTGTGTGTGTGTGTGTGTGTGTGTGTGTGTGTGTGTGTGTGTGTGTCTTTCTTTTTCTTTCTTTCTTTTTCTCTTTTTCTTTCTTCCTTTTATCTCTTTATCTTTTTTTCTCTTTCTTCGTCTTTCTTCCTTTCATCCTCTCTCTCTCTCTGCGGTGTGTGTGTGTGTGTGTGTGTGTGTGTGTGTGTGTGTGTGTGTGTGTGTGTGTGTGTGTGTGTGTGTGTGTGTGTGTGTGTGTGTGTGTGTGTGTGCCTATCTACCTACCTACCTATTCATCTACATCCACACCAATATAAGTACTTATGTATGCATTCATTTATATATGTATCTGTTTGCATGCATGTGTGCACATATATATGTACAAATACATAAACAAATATACAAACAGCCTATATGAATAAACATATAAATACATAAATACAAAAATTATATATCAACTCTCTCTCTCTCTCTCTCTCTCTCTCTCTCTCTCTCTCTCTCTCTCACACACACACACACACACACACACACACACACACACACACACACACACACACACACACACACACACACACACGCACACACACACAGAGAGAGAGAGAGAGGGAGAGAGAGAGAGAGAGAGAGAGAGAGAGAGAGAGAGAGAGAGAGAGAGAGAGAGAGAGAGAGAGAGAGAGAGAGAGAGAGAGAGAGAGAGAGAGAGAGAGAGAGAGAGAGACAGAGAAAGAGAAACAGACAGAGACAGACAATCAGACAAACAGAAACAGAGAAACAGACAGACAGACAGACAGACAGAATGACGCGACACGCTGGTAATTTTGACCAGGCAGAGGCGGAGGGAGAAACATCCACGGGAGAAAATGTTGCTCGCAGGGGAAGGTCAGGGTATAATAGTGAACAGGTGCGCCCATGACTATTGATCACCAACACGCCAAAAGCAAGCCAATGTTCAATGTTTTGCATCGGCTGGTGAGTGGCCAGGGAAGGAAGTGGGGAGGAAGGGGAGGAAGGGGATGGAGAAGGAGGAGGAGGAGGAGGAGGAGGAAGAGGGGAGGAGGAGGAAGAGGAAGAGGGGGAGGAGCAGGAGGAGAGGAAGAAGAAGAAGAAGAAGAAGAGGGGAGAGGGAGGAGGAGGAGGAGGAAGAAAGAGAAGGAGGAGGAGGAGAGGTGAAGAAGAAGAAGAAGGAGGGAGAGGAGGAGGAGGAGGGAGGAGGAGGAGGAGGAGAGAGGAGGAGGAGGAGGAGGGGAGGAGGGGAGGGGGAGGAGGAGGAGGAGAAGGAGAGGGAAAAGAAGAAGGAGGAGGGGGAGGAAGAGAAGGAGGAGAAGAAGAAGAAGGAGGAGAGGAGGAGGAGGAGGAGGAAGAGGGGGAGGAGGAGGAGGAGGAGGAGGGAGGAGGAGGAGGAGGAGGAGAAGAAGAATGAAGTGGGGAGGGAAGGAGGGAGGATGGAGGAGGAGAAGGAGGAGAGGGAGGAGGAGGAGGAGGAGGAGAGGGAAGGGAGGAGGAGGAGGAGGAGGAGGGAGGAGGAGGAGGAGGAGGAGAAGAAGAAGAGGAAGAGGAAGGAGGAAGAAGAAGAAAAGAGGAGGAGGGAGAGATAGAGGAAGAAGGGAGAGGGAGAGGGAGGAGAGGAGGAGGAGGAGGAGGAGAAGGAAGAGGAGGAGAAGGAGGAAGGAAGGGGGAGAGGGAGGAGGAGGAGGAGGGAGGGAGGAGGAGGAGGAGGAGGAGGAGGAAAGGAGAAGGAGAAGGAGGAAGGAGAAGGGAGAAGGAGGAAGGAGAAGGAAGAAGGAGAAGAGAGAAGGAGAAGGAGAAGGAGGGAAGGAGGAAGGAAGGAGGAGGGAGAGGAGAGGAGGGAGGGAGGAGGAGAGGAAGGAGAGGAGGGAGGAAGGAAGAGTGAGGAGGAGGAGGAAGGAGGAGAAGATGGAGGAAGAGAGAAGAAGAGGAAGAAGAAGAAGGAGGGAGAAGGAGGAGGAGGAGGAAAAGCAGAAGAAGAAGAAAAAGAAGAAGAAGAAGAAGGAGGAGGAGAAGAGAGGAGGTCAGGAAGGGAGAGGACGAGGGAGGGAGGGAATAGAAGAGGATAGGGAAAAAAGTCAGGGGAGGGAACACGGGAAGAAGAGAAGGAGGGAGGGAGGGAGGGAGAGAAAGGGATGAAAAGGAGAATAGAGGAGGAGAAGAGAAAGGGAGGGAAAGGAGAGAGGAGGGAGAAATAGAAAAGGGAGAGACGAGGGGGAAAGAGAAATGAAGGGAAAAGAGGAGAGAAGAGGAGAAAAAGAGGAAGGAGAAGGGACGAGGGAGAAAGAGAACGAAGAGAGAGGAGGGGAGGGAGGGGAGGGAGGGAGGGAGGGGAGGAGGGAGGAGGGACGGAGGGAGAGAGAGAGAGAGAGAGAGAGAGAGAGAGAGAGAGAGAGAGAGAGAGAGAGAGAGAGAGAGAGAGAGAGAGAGAGAGAGAGAGAGGTGGGGGGATGAGAGAGATGGATGGATG
>NC_091558.1:3192342-3197342 GCF_042767895.1 Penaeus vannamei
AACCAAGAAAAAGTTGAGGAAATAATCAGAATACATGAAGTAACATTCATGAATAGGGAAATGGTGATATAATAAAGAAAGCCAAAGTCCTGGACACCATTGGAAGAATATAAGAAAATCTGAAACTATAACCAAAGATGACAAAGAAACACCAGAAAAAATGGAAGACGTAAAGAATAAAAATGAATAAAGGAGTAAAGAGAAAAAACGTTTATTTGGAGGGTGAGAGGTCTCCCAGCAAAGCAAATATACTATCGGAACAAAAATATAGAGACAGACAAACATTAGCCTTGCAGCCAAAAGGAATACCGAAAAATGATATAGAAATAGTCTACACAAGTATAGATGGTTCATCTTCGAAGTTGCTAGAACTAGAGACAATAAATGTAACGAATAAATCAGATGTACTATGCATCACAGAATCCAAAATAGGACCTGTCATACACGATGTAACATAGGACTCAGACGACTATGGTATTTGGAGAAAGGATAGGGGAAATAGAAATGGAGGGGAGCAGTAGAAATATTAACAACGAAAGGAATTAATACGAAGGACTGAAATTAATCATGACCGCATAGTGGAACTGAGGTAGGAATAAACGCGGTAAACATAATAATACTCCTAGTATACATGCCACCTCATACACCGGCGTTCACAAGAAAATTACCCAAAAACTCAATAAAAAGACATTACAGAGCCTGGAAGAAGTGATACAACTTCCGGAAACCAATGCAAAAGAAATTCTTATCACAGGGGATTTTAATAGCAAAATTGATAAGGAAAGTTTCGATCGCAGAGTGCAATAACATTCGTGGAATGCTAAATTACTAGCAGCAATAAATGAGTATTGCCTTTTCCAGAATGTAACAGATCATACCAGGATAAGAGGGCTAGATAGAGTCTATGGTTGACCTTATATTCACAAAGCATATCCATGATCTTAAGGATATCGAGTGCTATCCTCTTTTAGGAAAAAGCGACTATGTAGTGATTAAACTAAAATAGTCTGCTACAGGAAAAACTCATTGTAAGCAAGGAGAGAAAGGGAAAGAACAATTACAAGAAAGATTATCATAGAAGTCTTAAAGATTTCTTTGAGGGCATAAACTGAAAAACACTTCTGGGCGATGACAACCTTGATGTTCAATATTTATTTTTTTGTGATCTATAAAAAGGAATGTTATATAAAATTTATAAAACAATTCAAAACTAAAGCAAGAAATTACCAAAAATGGCTAAATGACAAATGCAAGAAAATGAGAAAAAATAAGCAACAAATGTGCAAGTCAACCAAAGCTCTGCTTCAAGTACAGAAATAGGGAAACTAAAAACAGAGATAAAATTGTTGCCATCAAAGACAATAACACAGTTTATACTAAGAAGGAAGAAATAGGGAATATAGACTAAAAAATGGTCTAAAACCCTATAAAAGAAGAAAGAAGAAGAAGAAGGAAGAAATGTGTGAAATCCTGAAAGAGAAAATTTTAGTTCGTGTTTGTTCAGGACCCATCCTTTGATATGACAAATACCCGTACAAACGTAAAGAACATCGAAGATATTACCATAAAAAAGAATGAAATAAAAAAGATCTGCTAAAAGGATTAGACAAGATCAGATCAGAGGAACCAAATGAGATTTCTAACTGGGTTCATAGGGATTGTGCCGAAGAACTATTGTTATCCATTATTTTCAATATTCCAAAATTCAGTGAGACAGGGTAAATTACCAAAAAGTTGGAAATCGCCAATGTTACACCCCTATACTAAATCCTCTAAATGATTATTAGTAGTATACAAGCTGTTAGAAAGGATAATTTGGAAACAATGGGGGTTGAATTACTTGAAAAACACGAAATGATATCAAATAAGCAATATGGTTTTAGAGAAGGAGGGTAATTTGTAACAAATCTCCTGTTTTTTTATGATAGAATATCGGTGGTATGGAGTCAACACTTAAAGAAAAATATAGACAAACTGGAAAGAGCTCGAAGAGCGGCCACAAGATGAAAGTAAGAAAGACAATTTTGGGGGGGGGATGTATTATGCTGTGCGACTGTATTACAGGAAGAGTGAAGTTAGATAAGATGACTTTGTCAATTTGTTTTATATGACACACACACACACGCGCGCACACGCACACGCACACGCACACGCACACACGCACGCGCGCCTGCGCGTATTATGTAATCATTATGTATGTGTATTTGCATGTGTATGTATATGTGTACGTGTGTGGATGTGTATCCATGTACATTTTGCTTGTGAATGCGATGTGCGGTTCATCTTGGAAAAGTCAACATCTGGCAACAAGAGAACCATAATATTTACATGGTGACGTCACAGAACCTAAATTTACGGGTAGACGACATTTTTAAGGAAAAGAAGAAGAAGAAAAAAAAGGATATATCAACATTAACTCTCATTATTTTAGTGTTCTCAGAGCTTAGTAAGTCCTTATGCTGCTGACATGTATAAAAAACCTTTTTTCTTTTTTGTATATGGTTGGTTTCTTGGTGTGAAAGGATTGCTGAATGTAATTTACTGTTATTCGGTAATTATAATGTGTTCCTTGCATTAATTTACGTTGTTTTAGACTCTTTTTAAGTCTCATAACAAATGACTTTTATTTTAAGCTAAAGATGAAAGAAACAGACTTGTAGAAACAAATAAAAAGGTTTTGTCTCGACCATCAAAGTATTACATTATCTAATACTTTATTAACTTTCAAAATAAGTTCATTTAGCTTACTTACAATGTTGTTTTAAGAAAATGATTAGGAGAATAACTTTAACCTAAGTTGAAAAATAGATTGAACAAAATGTATAACCAATATATTCCTTGTTTGTGCAAAGATCAGTATCATAATTAAATCAATTTATGAAACTTACTCTAAGTCCATTTTCAGAACAGGATTGCGGGAAAATGATGGAAATATTAGGCAATAAATGTAAAGAACATATGAAACAACACAAGTAAGTAGAGTACGCAATCAGCAGAAAATAAAAGGAAATCCGTAGCTGCTTATGAAAATCTGCCAATCAATACTTGCTTTTCTTATGCGGAAAAGTTGAATGATTCTTTGGCTTCGTACTCCAGTTAAATTTCCACCTTATATATTTTGATGAGATCAAGAGCAGGTCTGTTCAGATGCGGAAAATGTAGAAGCCATTGTGCTTCTCTCTGTATCTGTCTTCTAATTTATGTTTTATTATTAATTGCATCATAATTTTGACAGGATTGTAACACCATTGTTTATTCCAAAAAATTATATCAGAGAAGTAGGATATGATTTGAAATTTATATCATAATTAAGATTAGCTATATATATTATGTAACGATGTTCAAAAGTCGTGGTCATATAAACTAAAGGTTATCACTTTACATGAAATGATAATATTTAATTCTTGTGATGGTGTTCCATGTGTAGGTGTTCATGATTATTTCTTTTTCCTATTTTTATTGGTTTAACTCATGAGAGTTTAATGATTAAGGCCCGATAAATAGTAGAAGCAGCATTTTGCCTTTGTTTGCAGCAGATGGAGACTCCTAACAAGCTAATCTATTTGAGGGTGATCCTTTGGAAATCTTCAGGAAGGCAAAAACAGGACCAACCTGGTAACCGTCAAAAATCAATCCTAGACTGCTGCTGCTTGAACTTCAAATTATAATGATACTATTCTCCTCGCCCCCCCCATATCCCCTGCTTGTTGTCATGGGGTGGCTTAGGAGATGGAGACTAAGGCTCAGTGTAGGGGATCACCCTTGCCGTGGATCTCAATCCTTGCCTCTACTAATTTTGTATAGTCTCTTCTCCTTTCCTTTTCTTTTGCTTCTTCATCCCCTTCTTCTGTGCACACCCTAAAGTGCAAGAGCCATGCTGAAAGGCTGAAAGGCTGGCTTTATGTCAGTCCTGACTGGCCTTCCTACTCCGTTTGCTTTTCCCTGTACCACTAATATACCACTAATGACCTTAAATAAATACAAATAATGATAATATTGATGATAATGACAGTGGTAAATAAAAAATGAAATGGTAAAGGTCTTAATAATGACAAAACATTTGTATGAATTTGATGATAATGACAGTAACAATGTTACTAAAAGTGATAAAGTTGATGAACATGGGCCCGTATTAAGTTAAGTATTCATGAAAATAATATGAATAGTAAAGGTAATTTGATATTTGTACAGATGGTATCATATTTTTGATAAAAAAGCACCTGTTCTAATGATGATTACAATGCAACTACTATTGATAATGATAATAGCAATAGTAGTAATGATGTGAACAAGAGCTTTATTAACCTTGATGACAATAGCTGATATAATTTTTTTTCTTCCAGAACACGAAGGTTCACCTGCAAATCCTAAATAAACCTTGGAATTAACACACAGCAGCATGTCCATTATGAAGCAGCAGTGTGTGTCAGACTTAGAGAATGAGAGGAAGAACTGCTCCTTTGATAAAGAGGAGCTGACTAATATTGTGGACGGTGGGGTTGAGAAGACTCAATTCAGAAGACGACTTGGTAATTGTGGGGAGATCTGTCGTTTTGATTTTCCTATTTTGTAGAGTAAATGAGATATAAATTGATAGAATTAAACAAGATTTAGGTAAAAGAAGAGGACTTGTTAATATTTTTTTCTTTATTTTTCTATTTTGTACAATATGATAGGTATGCAGTAGATCTGCTTTTTGCATATTTAAGGAGATATTCATTATTAGTAATTACGACTTCTTTTCTTGTCGCAGAGGAATATTTTCTCCGTGACCCCCAGTTTTTGGACAGCATTGGGCCAGACTACATGAGTCATGAAGATCGCTATGCAAATGAGCTCCGCAAAGCTTGCCATATGATTCACAAATTTTCTGAGAACGAGGAAATAAACCAGGTCATAGGTCGTCCAGATGGAGTGAGGTATGTCTGTTGTCAGTCTGTAGACAATAAAGTGTAAGTTGTCGATTGCCGTTTTTAGTCTGGTTCTCAGGAAAAAAGTAG
>NC_091558.1:3202342-3207342 GCF_042767895.1 Penaeus vannamei
TGCATATACCTTTGTAAATGATGAATCTTGAATCATTTTGAAAGATATATGGAATCAAGGATTATATAATGCAAATAAGCTTTTATAGGTTATGGAATTAGGGTTTCCTTTCTTTCTGTAACAAAATTAATAGTTTTGTTACAGTTAATAGTATCCATATAATGAATAACATATAATTTCAGCTGCATGCAATATCATGTGGCCTGAAAGCCCTTAGTTCTACGGATTCCACATCAGGCATTGACATCTGTCGTCTGTCATGTGGTGGACACGGGTATTTGGCTTCTTCAAGTTTCCCACGTCTTTACACCCTCTGTACTGCTACTATGACCTATGAGGGTGAAAATACTGTTTTATGGCTTCAGGTGGCCAGGTAAGTAAATCAGTATTACAGATGATTATTGTGTAGTAAAAACTTATGTTTGTAATATTTGGTATGAATATCTTTGTTATCATCAAATGTTTCATCATTTCCAGTGCTTGTTATGATGTGTGCGAAAATACTGTGAAACTTTTAGGAATTCATAGTCCTTCAGATTTTGAGTTTGTGATTACAGGTACCTCATCAAGTCTTATCAAGCAGCTAAGCGTGGAGAAGTTGTAGGTCCATCAGTGGCTTACTTAGTTGGTAAAAATACAACAGAGATAAGATCTGATCTGTCTGATGCTGGTAAGAAATGTCAATAGATAAATGGATTATTCACTACTTTCGTCTTTCATTCTTTATTCATCTCTTTCAGTTTTGAATGTAGGACTTGGCTGTATAATTTAGACTAGTACTCATTTATGATTGAAAATACAACCTGATATGCATTTGTCTCCAGATTGTTTTATGCAAATAAGGCATTGATTATGTAGTAGTGAACTTGATGTTTTTCTTATCAATAGGTCTTTTAGGAGCATGTAGAAAGTCGGTATGTGCAATTGTAGCGGAAGTGGAATCAAGATTACAGCATCTGTGCAATAAAGGACAAGATTATCATCATGCTTGGAATAACATGTCTGTCTTCCTTGTTAAGTGTGCTCAGGTCAGTGTTAGATTTACATGTATAAAGGAATATAATTCTCCATTTCATTTCCATTAGGTGCAAGTGCATATTGTGAGAATTCTAGATAGTCAGAATCAAATAATTTAATATCCATATATCACAAATACAAATCTTATTTTGTCATTCGTGATAATCCATTATATTCTGATTCATATGGTATTTGCCCTTGCCTTTTAGGTGCATACACGGTACTATGTGTGTGAAAAGTATGTGCAGGCCATTGAGAACCTCAAGCTGAGTGATGGATTAAGGACAATCTTGAGGAACCTGTGCCGGTTGTATGTTGTAAATCACATCATAGTCCACCAGGGTGACTTCCTAAGGGTAAGTCTTTCTTGTCTGTTATTCTTAGTTCATTCTTTATTCTTTGTGTTTTTAAGAAATTCCTGTTGGGGGACTTCTTTGTAGTAGGTCTGTAGATTTAGTTTTAAGTCTTTTTAGGGTCAAGTAAGACTTAAGAACCCTTTCCATATTAGTATCAAATTAATGTTGACAGTTGAGGTTTGGTCCAGTCTATCAGTGGGGTGTTGGTGGTTTGTGATTTTCAAGAAGCATGTTGAGCTCCAGTCTTCTAAAATTGGTCATTAGCTACTCTTTTGCAATTTTCTTGATTAAAGACTGACAGTAAGTTTCAAGAGATTCCAGATATTTCTTGATCAGCATACGAAACCAGTTGAACAGATAGTCCAACAATTTTCAATCCTGAATAATTACTGAACTAGAAATTAACCAAGACCTAGTCAGGTGCCAGAATATGGCCAAGAAATCAAGATAATTCTTAAAAAAGAAAGTAGAAGGAGAAGTGTTTAGAGGTCAAAGTGCAGAGAACTGGTATCAAGGTTATGAGTGAACGCTTCATTGTTCTTTGTGTTGTAACAGCATCAGTAATCAGTATTCTATGCCAAAAAGTGAAGCCTGTATATTTGATTTAGACTCATAATAGGTTCTAAAACGTCTTCAGGTTTCATCTCAGTATGGCCAAACATGTGTTAACTTTCCTCAGATCTCTGTATCATTTACCTCTGTCATTATCCTTGTAGTGTGGAGCTTTAACAGCAAGTGATATGAAGGCATTGGAAGAAGAGATGGGTGATCTTCTGGCAGCTCTCCGACCCCAGGCAGTCTCCATTGTTGATGCTTTTGACTTGGACGACTTCATTCTCGACTCCGTTCTTGGCAGCAAAGATGGAAACGTGTATCAGAGGTATGGGTGTTGAATATCAAATAGTTTTGCTACTGGGCATTGCTGATAGGTTATTTTTTGTGGCTATCTATATGATGTTTCTGATAAGATTGAATAGTTATATATATATCTTTACTGTATTTGATCTTTGATGAAATCTGAAGTACAGGGTTCAATCAGGTCCGGGAAAATCATGAAAAATTACGGGATTTGAGATTGTGATTTATAGACCTGGAATATCATGGAATTTTGTTTTCAAGTCTAGAGAATCATGGAAATTTACTATTTTTCTTAAAAATAATATAAGTCTGTCTTAGATTATTATTTTTTTATCAATATGTGTTCTGAGAGAACCTTCAGAAAGAAAGGATGATTGAGGTAACTGAATGAAAAGTTGAAATATTATATAGCCTTAATTGATACAGGCTGATCCAATACAAGTAACTAGTCACTGAAGTGTCAATAAAACACACTCACAAGGCATTATTTAAATCTTTTATATTTGACAGCATAAATTTGGAATTAGTCCTTGTATATGTAATGGGTTTTATGTAATGTAAATATTTAAACTGTGAAAAGAGTCATGTAAAAAGTCCAAATCTTCTCTGGAAAAGTCATTGAAAAGTCATGGAATTTTGATCCCCCAAAAATGTATGAATGCTGCGAGTAAATGTGGATGGCTTTTAGTTGTGTTATTCATGTCTTTATTTAGAAAATCCTCAATAATGTTTTTGCTCATTCTCTACTACACATGTCTGCTAGGCATTTTCTTCATTTTCTTGAAGTTAACATTTGATAGAAATTGATGAAAATGAAAGCTGAGTAGTCCAGTGTATGTTAAAATATTCACTCCATGTAAAACCTGTAATATATTTCCATTTAAGTATCGATGCTTATTCGAATGGTCTCATATCGAACATCAAGCATTATGTACAGGCTAAGGTAGGCTTTTTGGTTTTAGACAGTTTTAGTTTTGACTTTCTTTTTTTATGCTACATTATGTTCTCATTTCTTTTCTTCTTCATTCATTTTTGTATTTTCTTTGTTTTTTCATTGGTAAGAAGAAAGCTAAAATTCTTTTGCATTGAGGGAGTATTCTTATTAAGAATAGGAATTTGATTTGATTTTCTCTTAATGACTTGGAATGCTCGGACTGATTGTTTTATAGGTATTATTTTAAAACATAAAACATGAAGAATGCAGATAAAACAGGGTTTTAGAATTAGCGTAAATAACAGGAGTTATTCAGCCTCTCGTTCAAGAATATCTGTAAAAATTTTATTTCAGTAAATTCTTACCTTTTCTAACTGTTTCAGTTCGTTGTTATTGTATTGTGATATAAATCTACTCCTTTGGCAGGTTATATGACGAGGCTCTGAAAAGTCCCCTTAATCAGAAGGATGTTCCCGATGCCTATTATAAGTACTTGCGGCCACTGATGAAGGCTAATCTCTGAATGGCAAATGAAGTCATCTGCCCTTTAGCCTCAAACAATGGCCGAGGTGATTGACGAAGGTCTGCCAGAAGTGTGTCACTCCATAAATGTTTTTATATATATATAAACATTTTTTCTTTTGTTGTTTTCGTAAAATTATAGAATTTTACTTTTATTGTTGATTTTTAAGGAGGTAGAAATAATGTATATTTATATGATTGTACTTTTAACATGTTTTTTTTTTACATTTTTACAAATGATTTTTTAGTCACAACTTGTGAGCTCCAGATCATACTGTCCTCAGGTTGTTTTATTATGTGACAAAAGTATTTTTTTCAGGTTGGAAAAGATGAAAGTTGTGATTTATCATTTGGAAGTGGATTTTGTTATGAGTTTTGATAACAAAGTGATAGTAAATATTAATTTTATATATAGAGAGTTTTAGCAATACATATAGTATTCCTTTAAAATGATAAACAATACTCTGCATTTGATTTTAGAATTAATATGTGATAGTTTTGGTAGATTTGTTAGGCAGTTATTACTAAAAAAATTTGCCTAACATTCGTCGTATATGCCAAGCAGTGATACTGATATGTAAAAGTTGGTCTGTAAATAGCTATGTGTATAGGACAAGTATATTCATATGTATAAGCCTTTTTTGCTTCAAAGAAGTACTTCCCAGATATGTTTCAAAATGCAATGTGATACCTTTCTCTCCAAGATAGCTTCATCTGTGGGATTGAAACTAGATTGAAACTAGGAATTTGAATGATAAATGATTGCCAAAATATGCCTTTGAAGAAAGCTACAGTATGTGCATGTGAAAACATTTTTTCTTGAAGAAAATGTATTTATCAAATTTGCATCTTTATGATATACGCATGGAGATCAAGCTGAACATAATTAATACAATCTTTTGTAACCTGATCGATTAGCATCTGCTTATATAATACTGCCAGCTTATGAGTGAAGATCAGATTTAGATTTATGATTTTATAAATTTTGTTCGGTAGTTTGAAAGTTGGACATAAACAGTCAACACCAAAATGAGAATAAGGGCACTAGAGGTCAGCCCCCCAAAAAAATTCTTAAAGAAATACAAAGTATGTAGGGAAGTAAAGACTTTTGCTTCCTGTCGTCAAGTGCCGCAAACTCAGCTGATGTGGACGTAAAATCTATTCAAATAATCTCCGAAGGGAAAAGGAAAAGGTAGACTACAGAATATCTAGGACGGTTGTGTAATGAAATAGACAAACTTTTAGTCCCCTTAATACTCAACCTAGCAGATCAAGAAAGATGACTCAGAACCTCGAGTAATGGTGATGATGCA
>NC_091558.1:3214842-3219842 GCF_042767895.1 Penaeus vannamei
CCTGATTACGCCCCTGAAGAAGAATTTAGCCTTCTTGCACGCCCGCTCCGCCCATCGGTGAGTGTCGGTGGAGAGAAGATGAGAATAAAAGAGTGGGAGGGAGTGGGAGGGGAGAGAGGGTGAGGGAGGGTGGGAGGGTGGGAGAGGGAGAGGGTGGGAGAGGGAGGGAGTGGGAGGGTGGGGGAGGGGAGAGGGTGGGAGAGGGAGGGGGGAGGGAGGGAGGGAGGGTGGGAGAGGGTGGGAGGGAGGGTGGGAGGGAGGGAGAGGGAGGGAGGGTGGGAGGGTGGGAGGGAGGGTGGGTGGGAGAGGGAGGGAGAGAGAGAGAGAGTGTCGGAGGAGAGAAAATAAGAATAAAAGAGTGGGGGAGGGAGGGAGGGAGGGTGGGAGAGAGAGAAAGAGAGAGAGAGAGAGAGAGAGAGAGAGAGAGAGAGAGAGAGAGAGAGAGAGAGAGAGAGAGAGAGAGAGAGAGAGAGAGAAACTCGTTGCGCACGGGTGTCGGTTTTTGTTTTTTTTGCTGCGTTGTTTTTGTTGTTATTGTTATTATTTTTATTATTATTGTTGTCATTGTTATCATTGTTGTCGTTGTTGTTACTGTTATTGTTATTATTATCATTATTATCATTATTATCATTATTATGATTATTATTATTTTTATTATTATTATTATTTCGTTATTATTATTATTGTCATTCTTCTTCTTCTTCTTCTTATTATTATTATCATCATTAATATTGTTACTATTATGATTATTACTATCATTATTATCATCATCGTTATCATTATTACTATTGTTGTTATCACTATTATTATTATCATAATCATCACTGTAATTATTGTTATCATTACTGTTACTATTATCATTATCATTATTATTATTGTTATTATTCTTATCATAACTGCTATTATTAATATTATTATTAATATTATTATAATGATCATCATCAGCATTATTACCATCATTATTATCTATTTATTTTGGTAAGTGTTTGTGCGTGCAAGTATCAATATTCATTAATTATTTGCCTTATCTGTGTGAATCTGTATGTGTTTATAGTCTGTATGTACGATTTGTGTGTATATGTAAGTGTACATGTATGTTTATTCCTGTGTGAGTGTAATGTGTGTTTATTCCTGTGTGAGTGTACATGTATGTTTATTCCTGTGTGAGTGTACATGTATGTTTATTCCTGTGTGAGTGTACATGTATGTTTATTCCTGTGAGTGTACATGTATGTTTATTCCTGTGTGAGTGTACATGTATGTTTATTCTTGTGTGAGTGTACATGTATGTTTATTCCTGTGTGAGTGTAATGTGTGTTTATTCCTGTGTGAGTGTACATGTATGTTTATTCCTGTGTGAGTGTACATGTATGTTTATTCCTGTGTGAGTGTACATGTATGTTTATTCCTGTGAGTGTACATGTATGTTTATTCCTGTGTGAGTGTACATGTATGTTTATTCTTGTGTGAGTGTACATGTATGTTTATTCCTGTGTGAGTGTACATGTATGTTTATTCCTGTGTGAGTGTACATGTATGTTTATTCCTGTGTGAGTGTACATGTATGTTTATTCCTGTGTGAGTGTACATGTGTGTTTATTTCCATGTGTGAGTGTACATGTATGTTTATTCCTGTGTGAGTGTACATGTATGTTTATTCCTGTGTGAGTGTACATGTATGTTTATTCCTGTGTGAGTGTACATGTATGTTTATTCCTGTGTGAGTGTACATGTATGTTTATTCCTGTGTGAGTGTACATGTATGTTTATTCCTGTGTGAGTGTACATGTGTGTTTATTCCTGTGTGAGTGTACATGTATGTTTATTCCTGTGTGAGTGTACATGTGTGTTTATTCCTGTGTGAGTGTACATGTGTGTTTATTCCTGTGTGAGTGTACATGTGTGTTTATTCCTGTGTGAGTGTACATGTGTGTTTATTCCTGTGTGAGTGTACATGTATGTTTATTCCTGTGTGAGTGTACATGTATGTTTATTCCTTTGTGAGTGTACATGTGTGTTTATTCTTGTGTGAGTGTACATGTATGTTTATTCCTGTGTGAGTGTACATGTGTGTTTATTCCCATGTACGTATGTGGAAGTGCGAAAGCGTATTTGTCCTTTGTGAATTTATTTGTGTGCATGTCCAAATATGGCCAGGTGTTGCAAGTGGCCCAAGTGAGATGAATTGGGAACATAAATCACAGAAGCCTTTTGAACTTCTGAACAAAAGTGTGATATCAAACCCGCCCGTGTGATGGTCGCTGTTATTGCCTGGGCTTTCAATTGGGAGTCAAAAAAAAGGAAAAAAAAAGAAAAAAAAAAGAAGTTGTTTTTTTTTTTTTTTGGGGGGGGGTTATATTTCTGAATTTCAAATGTCTAGATCATTTGCATGTAGAATCCCCGCCCATTAGGGGGTATCATATGCCTGAACATTTTTTGTTTTGTTTTATATCACTTGGAATATTCGGAACATTTATTGCAACCTGTAGTTATCACAAAAAAAGAAAGAAAGAAAGAAAGAAAGAATAGAAATACACACACACACACACACACACACACACACACACACATATATATATATATATATATATATATATATATATATATATATATATATGTATATATATATATATATATATATGTATATATATAATATGTTATATATGTAATTTTGTTTATTAATATCGATATAATGATGGTGATAATAATCATGATATTCTAACATGATTTTTTTTTCGTAATCAACATAAACCTTTATCATGATCACCCTTATTACTGTTGAAATTGATATTATCACTATCATCATAATAATAATCATTATTGTTTTTATTGCTATTGTTATTACTATTATTATTATTACTGTCATTATTATTACTATTATTATCATTATTGTTTTTTCATTAGTTATTGTAAGTTGATATTGTAACACTGTCTAGAACATTGTATTTTATCAACCTTTATTTCCTCCTCAAGGAATTTTCAGAATCCTCTTGGTTTACATTCATTTTTATACAAATGTCACCACTAATGATGATGAAACATGAGATACAGAGAAAACCTTTATTCTGTGTCTAAGCTGACAGTCATCTTACATTATATTCATATCATTTCAGAATCAGTGACACAAATCGACTTTAGAATCATATCACTCACAATTTATGGTAAGCCACCGTATCCTTCAATAAATCCTAAATATAATGTTAATATACGGTCTGTGACTGATGATTATAGGATTCCCTGTGTTACTTTCTTGTTTATTACACTGCATAAAACAATATATAACAAATACATTTTTAAGGAAATTATATATCATTCAACAATACCAAATGCACACCAAGAGAGAGAGAGAGAGAGAGAGAGAGAGAGAGAGAGAGAGAGAGAGAGAGAGAGAGAGAAAGAGAAAGAGAGACAGACAGACAGTGAGAGGGGGGGGGGGAGGGAAAGAGAGTGAGTGAGGGGGGGAGGGTATTTGTCCCTAAATCATTTTGGAAACGAAAATAAGAAATAAATTCATTAAGTGCCAAATCCACACAACCAATCATTATTCTTTAATTGCCATCTAATTAATGGATTTTTATTTTTTCTTTCCTAGCAGAGAGAAACATTCACATATAACAAATTATCATCTTATTCCTCCTATGTTATTAACACAGTCATCTCTCGCGCTGGCTGAGAGCTCTAAAGACTAATAATAATTAATAATGATAATAATAACAATTTAGGGTTTGCTGTGACAAGCTCTTGTGACATCAGTAAAATTATTACTTGTTTGTTTATTGTGCTTCTAAACTGCCAACTGTGTGCGAGGAATGGCCGGGGTCACCATCCACTGGTAGTCAGCGGGGATCGAACCCAGGTCAGTAAGATTGTTAGACGAAAGCGCTACCACAGCACCACACAACACAGTAAACACTCACAAGGAAATCTAGTGTCTATTATCTCTCCTCAGTATGGGGCAAATACTCTTACTGTCTCTTAATAGCCAATAAATCCTACTCAGGGCGTTATCTAAGAAAACAACGCTTTTTCTGACTCCCTCTTCCAGATGGTTAGGTTATCGGAAGAATGAGTGAGATTCTTGAAAGTGAAAAAAAGCCTATTGAATCAAACAGAATACAAGCTATTCTCTCTCTCTCTTTCTCTTTTCCTCTCTCTCTCTCTTCCTCCTTCCTCTTCTCTCTCCTTTCCTCCTCTCTCTCTCTCTCTCTCCTTTCCTCCTCTCTTTCTTTCCCTCCTTCCATTTATGGAGCTGGAAACGAAACGCGGGTCATATTATGAAAGTAGGAGGCCTTATGCAGCTCGTGGATCGCATGTTCAACACCACTTTTTCTATCAAATAAAAATGTGCCAGGATGTAATGTATTCAGAAACACAAAGAGGTCTTTTTAGGAGAAAAAAAGATGATGCGATAGATTTGAACTACTGGCATTTCTTTCATCAGCGACCCAGAATGGCTTACTTAATCAATATAGATATGAAAACTGTTCAAATATATTGCTAAAATTAAGTAAATGTTGCAGAAACATCGATAATGCCAATTTTCTGAAAGAGGCTTTAAGCTTTTCTACTGAACACTTGATGTTGACCACCTCCCTTCGGTTATGACTGGAAGAAAACTCGGAATATAATTGTACCTTTATGCTTTACTTAGTTTTTTTGGCATAACACATTGCATTATCTTTACTGGTAATTTTGGCCTTGCCTTAAGTAATTTAATAAAATCGAGTACCCAGATTTGTACTGAAATACTCGCATACAAAAATCGGATAGCGTATGATAAGGAATATGCACAAATTTGCTGCGAATCATTTCAAATGTACTAATGTGGTAAGCTAAACAAGAAAGAGAAGAAAGAAAGAAAGAGAAAGGAAGAAAGAAAGAAAGAAAAAAGAGAAAGAAAGAAAGAAAGAAAGGAAGAAAGAAAGAAAGAAAGAAAGAGAGAGAAGAAAGAAAGAAAAAAAGAGAAAGGAAGAAAGAAAGAAAGAAAAAAGAGAAAGAAA
>NC_091558.1:3224842-3227342 GCF_042767895.1 Penaeus vannamei
AATTTTTTATGATTATTATCGTGTTATCCTTATTGTCACCGTTGTTGTCATTGTTGTTGTTGTTATTCATATTATCATTATTATTATTATTATTATTATTATTACTATTACAATTTTATTATTATCAGCATAATCATAATAATAACAACAATAATGAGAATAATAGTAATACTACTACTACTAATAAGAATAAATATCATTATTATTTTATTATTATTATCATTATAATTGTTATTAGTATTATTATCATTATTATTGTTATTAGTATTATTATCATTATCATCATAATCATTATCATTATTGTTGTTACCATTTTCATTACTATGATGGTGATGATGACGATGATAATGATTATTATCATCATCATTATTATTGTCATTATTATTACTATATTATCATCATCACCATTATTATTGTTATTATTTTCATTGTCATAATTTGTTGCTACCATTATTATTGTTAATGCTGATTTAATCGTTAGTATAATTGTTACTTGTATTGTTGTTATCCTTATTCATATCACTATCCTTTTTTACTTATTTTTATTATTATTGTTGGTATTACTATTATTATTATTATTATTATCATTATTTTTGTTATTATTATTATCATTATTATCATTATCATTAATATTATTGTCATTATCATTATTGTTATTATCATTATGATTATGATGATTATTATTTATCATTATTATCATAACTATTGTTATAACTAACATTACAGTCATTATCATCTTTTCAATTTGAATAAACCACCGACACTACAAAAAAAGAAAACAATAAATAACAACAAATAACAGAGGAACAACAACCACAAAATCTTTATGTGATTGCCTATGCAAAATGGCTCTCCTCTTTTCCGCGAAATGTTTCCCGTAGAAGCCGAAGGTCCGGTTCAACAACAAACAGATTAGCGTCAATGGGAGACATTTCTGCCAAGGAGGTCCTGCCACTTAGGGGAAAGTATGTGTTTGTGTATTTTTCATCTTTCTGTAGGCATGTACGCACATACAGACATATATTATGCACGCTCACTCACCTACTCACACACACACACACACACACACACACACACACACACACACACACACACACACACACACACACACATATATATATATATATATATACATATATATATATATATATATATATATATATAAATACATATATACACATATATATATATATATATATATATATATATATATATATATATATATATATATATATATATATTTATACATGCATACATATATATATATATATATATATATATATATATATATATATATATATATATATATATATATATTCATATATATCTATATATCTATATCTATCTATATTATATATATATATATATATTCATATATATATATATATATATATATATATATATATATATATATATATATATATATATATATATATATATATATGTATATATGTATATATAAATATATGTGTGTGAGTAGGTGAGTGAGCGTGCATAATATATGTGTGTATGTGCGTACATGCCTACAGGAGGTTAGGTTAGGTTAGGTTAGGTTAGGTTGGGTTGGGTTGGGTTGGGTTGGGTTGGGTTGGGTTGGGTTGGGTTGGGTTGGGTTGGGTTGGGTTGGGTTGGGTTGGGTTGGGTTAGGTTAGGTTAGGTTAGGTTAGGTTAGGTTAGGTTAGGTTGGGTTAGGTTGGGTTAGGTTGGGTTAGGTTAGGTTAGGTTAGGTTAGGTTAGGTTAGGTTAGGTTAGGTTAGGTTAGGTTAGGTTAGGTTAGGTTAGGTTAGGTTAGGTTAGGTTAGGTTAGGTTATATTAGGTTGGGTTGGGTTAGGTTAGGTTAGGTTAGTTTAGGTTAGGTTAGGTTAGGTTAGGTTAGGTTAGGTTAGGTTGGATTAGGTTGGGTTAGGTTAGGTTAGGTTAGGTTAGGTTAGGTTAGGTTAGGTTAGGTTAGGTTAGGTTAGGTTAGGTTAGGTTAGGTTAGGTTAGGTTAGGTTAGGTTAGGTTAGGTTAGGTTAGGTTGGGTTAGGTTGGGTTGGGTTAGGTTAGGTTAGGTTAGGTTAGGTTAGGTTAGGTTAGGTTAGGTTAGGTTAGGTTAGGTTAGGTTAGGTTAGGTTGGGTTGGGTTAGGTTAGGTTGGGTTAGGTTAGGTTACGTTACGTTACGTTACGTTACGTTCGGTTCGGTTCGGTTCGGTTCGGTTCGGTTCGGTTCGGTTCGGTTGGGTTGGGTTACGTTACGTTACGTTACGTTACGTTACGTTAGGTTAGGTTAGGTTAGGTTAGGTTAGGTTAGGTTGGGTTGGGTTGGGTTGGGTTGGGTTGGGTTGGGTTGGGTTGGGTTGGGTTGGGTTAGGTTAGGTTAGGTTAGGTTAGGTTAGGTTAGGTTAGGTTAGGTTAGGTTGGGTTGGGTTAGGTTGGGTTAGGTTAGGTTAGGTTAGGTTAGGTTAGGTTAGGTTAGGTTACGTTACGCTACGTTACGTTACGTTAGGTTAGGTTACGTT
>NC_091558.1:3253269-3255769 GCF_042767895.1 Penaeus vannamei
GAGGAAGGGGTGGAAGGAGGGAGGGAAAAGAGGGAGGGATGGTTGTAAGGGGGGGGGAAGGAGGGAGGGAAAGAAGGGAGGGAAGGTAGTTGTAACGAGGGTGGAAGGAGGGAGGGAAGGTAGGAGGAAGGGGTAGAAGGAGGGAGGGAAAGAAGGGAGGGAAGGTAAGAGGAAGGGGGTGGAAAAGAGGGGAAGGTAGTTGTAAGAAGGTTGAAGGAGGAGGGAAAGGGAGGGAAGGTAGGAGGAAGGGGTGGAAGGAGGGAGGGATGGTTATGTAGCCAAGGGAAGTGGAAGGAGGGAGGGATAGTTGGCGGGAGGGAAGGTAGGAGGAAGGAGTGGAAGGAGGAAGGGAAAAAGGAGGGATAGTTGACGGGTGGGAAGGCAGGAGGAAGGGGTGGGAAGGAGGAGGAGGAGTAGGCAGGAGGAAAAGGGAAGGTAGGTAGGTAGGTAGTGAGGTGGAAGGAGGGAGGATAGGTAGGAAGGACGGGTGGTAAGAGGGAGGGATGGTAGTAAGGAGGCGTGGAAGGAGGGAGGAAAGAAGGGGCAAGGAAGGTAGGATGGATGGAGGGTTTGAAGGAGGGTAGGAAGGAGTGAAGGAAGGTAGGAGGGAAAATAGGACGAAGGGGTTGAAGGACAGGAAGGTGGAAGAGGAAAGGTGTACGATGAGGAGGGAGGAAATAAAGATAGAAGGATGCAAAAGAAGGGAGGAAAATTAGGGAGGATGGAAGAGAATGAAGCAGAAGAAGGTAAATGTTGAGAGACGGAGAATGGAGGGAGGAAGGGAGAAAAGGAGGGAAGGAGGGAGAGGGAGGGTGGAAGGGGGAGAGAGAGGGAAGGAGAACGAGGGAAGGAGGGAAGAGGGGAAGGAAGGGGAAAGGGGGAGAGACAGGGGAAGGGAGGGAGAGAGGGGAGGGAGGAGAAGGAGGAGGGAAGGAGGAGGAGGGAGGAAGGGGGAGGGAGGAGAGAGAGGTAACGCGACTGAGGAGGGGAGAGAGAAGAGGGAGAAGGGGAAAAGGAAAGAAGGGAGGGAGGGGGAAAGAAGGAAAGGGAGGAGGGGGAAGGGAGGGAGAGAAGGAGGGAAGGAAGAGGGAGGGAGAGAGAGAAAGAGGAAAGGAGAGAAGGAGGGAGGGAGAGAAGGAGAGAGGGAGGCAGGGAGGGAGAGGGAGATTGAGCGGAAGGCAAAGACGTATAATGAGGAAGGATGAGATGATAGCGAAAGGGAGACGGAGATAAATGAACCGACAGACGGAGAGATGGAGTGATAGAGAACTAAACAGATAACAATAGATAATTTGGAAGAAGGAGAGTGCGGAAGAGGGGAAGGGAGGAGGAGGAGGGAGGAGGAGGAGGGAGGAGGAGGAGGAGGGAGGGAGGAGGAGGAGGGAGGAGGAGGGAGAAGGAGGAGGAGGAGGAGGAGGAGGAGGAGGAGGAGGAGGAGGGAGGAGGAGGAGGAGGAAGAGGAGGAAGGAGGATATATATATATATATATATATATATATATATATATATATATATATATATATATAGAGAGAGAGAGAGAGGAGAAGAGAAGAGAGAGAGAGAAGAGAGAGAGAAGAGGGGAGAGAGAGAGAGAGAGAGAGAGAGAGAAGAAAGAGAGAATGAGAATATTGATACAATCAAACCACGATAAAGATGTTAATGATAATGCCGATTATAATAATAATAATGATAATAAAACAGTAATAATAATAAGAAGAGTAATAGTAACGATAATGATAATGATAATAATAGTAATAATACTAACAATAATTATAGTAATGATAATAATTATAGTAACAATAATAATGCTAGTGATAAACAGAACATTGACAACAATAATAATGAGAATGATGAGAATGTTGATAATAATGAGGATAATAACAATAACTGATAATTACAAAAACGCCCACAATGTTGGGAAATAGAAAGAGCAAAAGAAAACGAAAAGAGGAAAATAAGAGGATAGAAGTGAAAGCAGAGAGAAAGAAGGAGAAGGAGAAGAAGAAAACATGAAGAAGAAGAAGAAGAAGAAAACATGAAGAAGAAGAAGAAGAAGAAGAAGAAGAAGAAGAAGAAGAAGAAGAAGAAAGAAGATGATGAAGGAAAAGAAGAAGAACAAATAGAAGAAGAAAAGACTAAGAAGAAATACGAGAATAAAAAAAGATGATGATGAAAAAGAAAACAGGAAGAGGAAAGAGAAGAAGAAGAAGAAAAAAATGATAAAGAACAAGAAGAAGAAACAAAGAACAAAGAGATGCCGCATGAAATACGAAAGACCGAGTTGGCGGGCAGTAAAATTGGCGAATCATTTGTTGCATAATTTTATTGCCTTTCATTATCGTAAAAGTTTGGCAAAAAGAGCTCCGTTGTCTTTCATCCGCGAAGGAGAAAAAGATAATATATCTAGCTATTTTCGGCGAGGGAAAAAATTCGATAGCGAATCACGTCAAATTGGTCGTATTAGGGTTGATAACGCCAAAATATTTGTTCGAGGCCAATT
>NC_091558.1:3260769-3265769 GCF_042767895.1 Penaeus vannamei
TATATATATATATTACCAGACATCTTCAGCAACAATAATAAAGATAATACAAACAAGAACAATAATAATAATAATAATAATAAAATATATATATCTAATAATGATAATAATAACAACAACAATAACAATAACGATAATACAAAAAAGAACAAGAATGAAAAAAAAAAAAAAAAAAAAAAAAAATATATATATATATATATATATATATATATATATATATATATATATATATATATATATATATATATATATATATCTTACCAGACATTTTCAGCAACAATAAGATAATACAAAAAGAACAATAATAATAATAATAATAAAAATATATATATCTAATAATGATAATAATAACAACAACAATAACAATAACAATAATACAAAAAGAAGAATTAAAAAATAAATATATATATCTTATCAGACATTTTCAGGTCCATCACACAGCTGGCAACAACACCACTAATAGTGATAATAATAACAACAACAACAATGATAAAGATAATACAAAAATAATAAAGATTATACAAAAAGAACAAGAATAAAAAAAAAAAAAAAAAAAAAAAAAAATATATATATATATATATATATATATATATATATATATATATATATATATATATATATATATCATGCCATAACATTTTCAGCTCCATCCACATTTCAGCCACAGCTAAACAACAACAATAATAATGATAACTAACAACAACAATAATAATGATAATAATAAAAACAACAACAATAATAAATATAATACAAAAAGAAGAAGAATATAAGTATATATATATATATATATATATATATATATATATATATATATATATATATATATATATATATTATATATATATATAACTTACCAGACATTTTCAGCTCCATCACACAGCTGGCAACAACAACAATAATAATGATAATAACAACAACAGTAATAAGGATAATAATAACAACAACAACAATAATAAATATAATAAAAAAAAGAAGAAGAATTAAAAAAAATATAATATATATATCTTACCAGACATTTTCAGCTCCATCACACAGCTGACACACTTTCACCCCAATACACCAACACAGACCTATATATTTCCCTCTCCATCCCACTCTCCTACACTCGGACATGGCTTTTAATGAAGCATGAGGTATACCCCAGGCGGTGTGGGAAGAGGGGGAGAGGGGGAGAAGGGAGAGGGGAAAGGGAGGGAAGAGGGGAAGAGAGAGGGGGAGAGAGAAACGGGAAAAGGGGAGGAATAAGAGGAGGAAAGACGAGAGGGAAGAGGGAAACGGGAGAAGGGGAGGAATAAGAGGAATAAGAGGAGAGGGGGGAGAGAGAGAAACAGGGGAAAAGGGGGAGAATAGAGGGAGGAGAGAGGGAGAGGGAAAGCAGGAGAAGGGGAGAAATAAGAGGAGGAGAGATGAGAGGGAAAGAGAGGAAACGGGGAGAAGGGGAGGAATAAGAGGAATAAGAGGAGAGGGGAGAGAGAAACGGGAGAAGAGGAGGAATAGGAGAGGAAAGACGAGAGGGAAGAAGAGGGGGAAACGGGAGGAAGGGGGAGAGGAATAAGAGGAGGAATAAGACTAGAGGGAAGAGGGAAACGGGAGAAGGGGAGAAATAAGAGGAGAGATGAGAGGGATGAAACGGGAGGGTGAGGAGAAAGAGAGGAATGGGAGTGAAATGGAGAAAAGAGGGAGACAAGAATATGGGAAAAAGAGGAAGAAAAGGGAAGAAAAAGGAGAGAGAAAAAGGAAGTAAGGAAAATGAGAAAGTCAAATAAAGAGGGGGGAAGAGTGGAAGAAAAAAGACGGGAAATGAGATAGACGGAATAAAATGAGGAATAGAAATCAAGAATGTAAGGAAATAAAGGAAAGGAAACGAGACAGCGAGTAAAATGAAGAAGAAAAATAGAGAAAAATAGAGAAAACGGCAAAGGAGGAGTGAGCAGAGGAGAGGGAAGGAGGGGCAAAAAGAGAGATGTGGAGAGGGAGAGATGAAGAGGAAAAGAAATCAAGAGTGGAAGGGAATAAGGGAAAGAGGATGAGACAGTGAGGAAAATAGAGAAGTAAAATAGAGAAAAACTGAGAAAACGACATAGGAGGAATGAGCAGAGGAGAGGGAGGGGGGGGCAAAGGGGAGGGAGGAGGAAAACAGAAAGAGAGGAAGAGGAAGGGGAGGAAAATGATCAAGGAGAAAGGAGGAAAAGAGGTTATGACTGGGTGACTGAATTAATGAAACAGAAGGATGATTTCTCTTTCTTTTTTTTTTTTTTTACTTCCGTCTCTTATCCCCCCCCCTCCCTCTTCTTTCCTCACCTGCCTTCTCTCTGCCCCCTCCTCCCTCTCCTTCTTATCCCCCTCCCTCCCTCTTCTTCCTACCTCCTTCTCTTCTACTCCTTTCCACCCTCTTCTCTCCCCCCTACCCTCCCTCTTCCTCTTCTCCCTCCTACCACCCTCCCTCTCTCTGCTTCCTCACCCTTACTCCCTCCCTCCCTCCTTCCTTCCCCTCCCTCCACCCTCCCCCTCCCTCTCTCTTCTGCTTCCCTCCCTCCACCCCTCCCTCCCTCCCTCCCCCCTTTCTCCTCCCCTCCCTCCCTCCACCTCCTCCCTCCCTCTATCCATGCCACTCCCTTCTATCCTTCCTTCCCTCCCTACACCTCTCCTTCCCTCTCTCTCTCTCCCACGCCCTCTTCCTTCAGAAATTCCTCCTCTCTCCCACACACAAATACCCGTCGCTTCTCCCTCCTCCCTCCCTCCCACTCCCTCCTCTCCCTCCTTCCCTCTCCCTCCACGCCCTCTTCACTTCAAGAAATCCCTCCTCCACCGCCCTCTCTCTCCATCTGACACACACAAACACCCGTCCATCTTCTCCCTCCCTCCATCCCATGCCCCTCTCCTCTCCCTCCACTCCCACCCTCCCTCCTCACCTTCCCTCCTCCACCTCCCTCCTCCCTATCCCTCCCTTCCTCTCCCCCTCCTCATCCCATCCCTCCATCCCTCCCCTCCTTCCTTCCTCCCTCCAACCCTCCCTCCCTCCCTATCCCTCCCTTCTCCCTTCCCCTCCCTCCCTCCACCTCATCCCTCTCCCCTTCCCCTTCCTCACTCTCCTTCCCTACCCCCTCCACCTCTCTCCCTCCTATCCACCCCTCCCCCCAATCCCTTCCTTACTCACCCTCCACACTCCCACCCCTCCATCCTCCCCTCCCTCCCTCCACCTCTCTACCCATCCCTCCCTCCCTCCATCCTCCCCCCCCTCCCTCCTTCCCTCCTCCGTAATGGCAACGATAAGTAATCATCTTAAATATCCTCTTATGGATCAGTAATCGGATAAGAGATCTTGGCAATGAGAACGAAATAAACCGGAGACGAAGAGAGATAATGGGAATAAAAGAGTGATAGGAAAAAAAAAGGTAATGATATGTGAATAGTAATGGCAGGAGGGATAGTGATAATGGTAATAAGGCAATGGATGATGAATAATATAAGAATATAATGATGATAAGGAATTGTAATAATGACAAAAAGACAATGAATGATAAAGAATATAATGATAATAAAGAATAGTAATGTAAGAAAGAATAGTAATAACGATAAAAAGACAATGAATGACAAAGAATATGATTATAATAAAGAATAGTAATGTAAGAAGGAATAGTAATTATAAAAATGATGATAAATGATAATACATAGATAATACAAATAAAGGGAGTATAATGATGATACGGAATGATAATATAATAAGGAATCGTAATGATAAAAAATAACAAATGATAAAAAATAATGAATAATGAAAAAATGACGATAAAGAATAATAATGTAATAAGGAATCGTAATGATAGAAAGATGAAAAAATAAGAAAAAGATAAAACATAACAAAAAAAGATAAAGATGGTAAGGAATAGTAATGTAATTAGGAATGATAATAATAAAAAAGTGATAAAAATAAATAGAAAAGATAAAAAGATGTATAAAAAAGATGTTGATAAAGAATAGAGTTGATAAAAAAGAAATGATAATGATGAAGAAGAAATTGTAATAGTGATAAAGCAGTGACGATGATAATAAGGAATTATCATTATGAAAAGAAATAAAAATGAAAAAGAAAGTATGACGGAAAAAAGAAATGATAAAAACAAATGAAGAAAAATAAAACAAAACAGCAAAGCCCCCCCAATCTCCCCACCCCACCTCAAAAAAAAAAAGGATGATAAGAAATAATAATAGAAAAGAACAATGAATAAAAAAATGATAAGGAATAAAAATATGAATAAAAACCACGAATAAAAAAAGAATTAAAAGGACGAGAGACAAGAAGAAAATAGACAAAGTCAACTCCAGCTCATAACAACAACAACAACAACAATAAACAAAGCAGAAATGGGGAAACCACGCGAGACCCCTCTATCCCCCCTCCCCAAACCCCCTGAGGACCCCACGGATCCCCTCTTCCCCTTCCCCCTACCCCCTACCCCCTTCACTTCCTCGCTAACACCCCCTCCATACCCCCTTCTCTCCCCCCTCCCCAAACCCCCTGAGGACCCCCTGGACCCATACTTCCTCCCCTTCCCCTACCCTTTCCACATCCTCGCTTTAAACACCCCCTCCATACCCCCCTCTCTCCCCCTGCACCCTTCCCCCCCCCCAACGCTTCACCCTCTGACCCCATGACCCCTTGTCCCCCCCAAACGCTCACCCCTGACCCCTTGTCCCCCCCCCCAACGCTTCCACTGCCCCTGACCCCTTGTCCCCCTGCGCTCTCCCCTCACCCCCTGATCCCCTGACCCCTTGCCCCCCCCCCCAACGCTCTCCCCTCACCCCCCCACCCCTTCCCCACCCCCTCCCAACGCTCTCCCCTGACCCCTTACCCCCCCCCCTCCGCCCCAACGCTCTTCCCTCACCCCCCGAAGGCAAAGGGAAGGGCGTGGGTGGGGGGGGAGGGGAAGACAGGGCCATACAGCCGCTGAGGTCTTTGAAGGGACGTCCAACCTAAGTGGCCCTGAACTCGTAGTGTCAGG